>NW_020455116.1:620094-621899 GCF_003342845.1 Nothoprocta perdicaria
ACCACATATATATATATATATAAATAGGTTTGGGCATATCCTAATTTGAATGAAAGAAGAAAAAATTGACAAGTTAGAGCAAAGCACAACTGAAAGAAATACTAGGAATTTTTAAAATATACTTTCAATTAAACTGGTAAGTGTAAAAATGTTTCTAAATGCTAAAAGCACTTTTTTGTTCAACTCTCCCTTTCCTCAGTCTCCTCTTACTAGYAAATAACTAACAATATCTACATGACCATAGCAGCACAAGTCAGTCATTGTGCCTCAACAGAGCAGAGAAGAGCAAACCAAGCTATAATTCAGCCACCAAGTCAAGCTAACCTTTACGTAGCTTTAAAAACACCTTACAGAAAGATGCATTTRCTGGTGTAATACTGAGTCGCAGTTGAGGTATCATACTGAACGGCAAGCCGTGCCCYAGTGAATTTGATCCTGTGCAAACACAGCCAAGAGGTGCCTATTCAGAAGGGCCTACAAGCTGCGTGCATGAACCTGTGTCTGCTGCACGTGCTCTATCCTTAGATACAGGCGGTGGGATTAACGRTACACATTCATAACCAGCCTTGCCTCTCAAGTCTCAAAAATGTAAATGAGAACACACAAGAATGGCATAAGAATGGGAAAACTAAACAAAAGTAAATCAAACAAATAACAATAATAAAGGTTTGCCACGCAGAACCAAAGAGGAAGGCCAGGTACACGTGGTGGGTTCAACAAACAGCGGAAAGGGAGAGCTCTCAGGTAGCATATTGCAAAGATACATCAAGAAATAAGCACTCCAGGTCACAGGTTCTCTAGCCAAAACCAGTGAACTTTGCTGGAGTAATCCAGGAAACTGCGCCAATGTGGCTGATGGCATCAACTGAAACTCAAGGGGCTAAAGGGCAGTAAACTCCTGCATAAAAACTGCAGCTCTGTGTGGCATATCTGTTTTGCTCACCTGAGGAAAGGCACTGCTGCTTAACTGGTACACGCAGCCCCTCAAACCAAACCACGCAGTTTACATTTAGCTCTTTTAAAAACAAGCACGGGGGCATTGTTTTAYCACAATTACGTGATCTGAGCCCATGGTTGTCCATCAGTTGGGTCAGGACAAACAAGAACAGATGCACTCCCGCTGCTTCCCCGTGACACCCACCACAACAGGCTCCAGGCGTGCCTAGCAGGGGCTGCACTAAGCGCTGTGTGTACCTAGGGATCGAGCCAAGCCGGTGCAACCTCCCTGCCCCGCAGCTCTCGGTAGGTCACAGCGGTTTAACAGAACCGCAGGGCTGGGGGTGTCCGGACGAGCCCAGGCTGCGGGGCGCCAACCCGTCCCCGTCCTGAGCGGTGTGGGGGGGGCGGCGGCCGGGCTGCGCGGCGGCCGTTGCGGCCGTTGGCGCCGCCGCGCGGGAGCGCCGCCCGCGCGCGGAGGTACCGTACCCGCGGGCAGCAGGCAGTCCAGCGGCGTGAACACGCGCTCCATGGCGCCGCCGCGGCGGGGAGCACCCACACAACGCCCGGCGCTCGCCGGGAAGGTGCGGAGCGCGCGGTGGCCTCCCCGCTTCCCTCCTCCTCGGGGCACAGAGGCGCGCGGCTGCGGGAGCCGCGGGGGGAGGAGGAAGGAAAGAAAGAAGGAAGGAAGGAAGGAAAGAAAGAAGGAAGCGGCCGCGGGCAGCGCAGCGAGCAGCGCGGCGAGGCGGCCGCTACCTGCCGGCCGGGGCGGAGCGGAGCGGAGGGGAGCCGCGGGGGAGGGCGGAAAGCCGAGCGCATCGATGGCCGCCGCCATCCGTCGCTCGGCGGTGGATTCGGCAGCGGGCGGC
>NW_020455116.1:622490-702176 GCF_003342845.1 Nothoprocta perdicaria
CATGCTAGACTTTTCTCACCCCTAAGCCTCAGCCCATAAGCCTGGATAATGAAAATAAGTCAGCGTAAGGCATATTTGTACTCAAATGCACTCTCTGTTTTTTGTACCCGTTTTGGTAAACAGGGTGGAGCATAAGGCTCAATTAAAATTATTTTTGCATTAATATAATTATAGATTTTGTGAACTCTTAACTAGGAAATAAATAAGCTTCAGACATAGAATGCATAACACTTGCTAAATTCAGTTTTGTGTTAGCAGCACTACAGTCAAATTCTGAGGCCGCCAAAATGCGACTCTAAKGCCGTTTACCCTTCTAGAAAAGTGACTTGGCTGTTCCCATGCTTTCTACAAGGGCCAGGTACCTGTAACAAGTACCATTTGTTAAGCTATCACGATCGTCTTGCGTCTCCTCTCGAGCTGGCAGTGCTGTCGCCAAGTTTCAAGTCCTGCCTTGGCTGGCAGCCCTGGCTTGCTGGTGAAACACCAGCTTTTGCCAATTTAGGGGAATTATACGGAGCCCTGCAGTAGAGGGCAGCAAAGGAGCGTGGCACATGGCTCTGGGCTCACCGTGGCGGTGGTTGCCYTCACGTTTGCCGGTTCCTCGCTGCTCTTCCAGGGAGCAGCTCCGGCAGTCGAGGGGGTCCTCGGAGTGCCTAGCAGTGGCCACGGGCACCTTCTTCTCCGGAGCTCCCTGGGCTGAGGCTCCTCTGAGGTGCGATGAGAAGGAGCAGGTCTGCGTTTAGAAATGTTTGGAAAAGGACAGCAAGTTAAACACAAGTCAAAGGGAAGGAAAGTGGGACCAACATGTCAACCCACTAATCAATCTGCTGTTAGGCTGAGACTCATCCTCAAATCAAGCATTTATGAAATGTAAGTGTTTGGGTAAACCCAGGCCACATTTAGCCTAGGCAATGTCACAAGTCCTCCATGCTTATAGGTGTGTCTTTGAGCTTAGCAAGGGTAAGCATATAGTCTTTGCTTTAGATCTTTCAGATAAATTGTCCTGCCACTTGTAAAAGATTGCACTCTCCAAGCAGTTTTAGTCCACAAAGATATTCAATTCAGAAGCACTAGAAAGGCTCATGTCTTCATGCTGGGGGAAGTAAGAGGTTATCTGGAAACATCAGGTAAAGATAGTATGGACAGCATGAAATCCCCCCTGCTTACACTGTATAAACAGAAAATGTTTTCTCTCTCCCTGTTATCTCATTTCCAAGTTTTCTTCCTTCTCTGTTGTGAACTTGAATTTCAAAGGGTAGGGCTTGCATAACATCTCAGCATCCTTTAAACAGGATAGGAAAAAAGCAGCACGAGAAAGAAACAACTTAGGCTCTTTCCCAAAAAGCCAACTGTGTGGGGACTGCCACACAGGCCTATCAGGAGAGCAGGATAAAAGGCAGGTCCTGTACTGCCGCCTTCAAATCCACGTGCTGTGCTCTCCTTCTATTTAACTGTGTCCTCATTCACTTTGTGTGCCTTTATCTCTCCCTACCCCTTTCAATTTTACTGAGCATTTTTCTGTCGTTGGGTAAAGTGGTTCATCCTTCTCCAGTATGGCCTATCTTTTTCAGGAACGATATCAGTCTTGCTGTATATGGTTTTGTGTTTTATCGCAGGGGCCAACATCTGATACAAGTAGCTGCTGGTAAACATCAGTAGCCTCTTTACCCATGAAAACACCTCCTCTTGCTCAGACCAAAGGCCCATTTCAGGCAGTTGCCCATTTCTGCCAATGTCCATCTACAAACCTTTCCCTCTCCTGTTATGCTCCTTGGTCTCTTTTCAGCAGTTTTTTTGACATTTCTTCCAGTCCCTTCATACCCAATGACATTCTTTTTTTTCTGCCTCTACCACGCCTAGATGTCCAAGGCAATTGTTTGCCAGCCACTGCAAACAGCTTTGGAAGAGTAATTCTGTATCCCCCTGCTAATTGTAATAATGTGATTCATCACAACAACAGTCTTACAGAGAAAAATCACTCTCAATTTTGACTGAGCAGTCTGGGATCCTTTAAACTGCGCAAGGCTTTGCAAAGCAACACAAACTGTTTGCTTACTCTGCTACCGAGCAAAGGGCAAACATGTCGCGTGTTCTTTCCTCTCCTTGCTACTCTGGCTTTCTTTCGGTGTGCCTTCTTTCAAGTATGAACCTTTCATCCACAATATAGAGCTCTTCAAGAGTAAACTCCACAGTAATGGYTTCAGTCAATGCTGAAATGTCCTGATCTCCAAGGCAGGGCCTGACAACTATTTAATGTTATTTAGCAGAGCCCAACAGTACTATAGAGCAGAAGAAGTTTCAAAGAGACAAAGTGGGTAACTCTTATGGATAGTCTCTTAAGGGCAACAAGCAGGCAGGAATTGATTTGCTTTTCAGAAAAACAAGCACTTTCACCTGCCTTCTGCACCCTCTCTCTGTACTAGGATATCAGTTTAATTTCCAGTGAAGGGCTACTATTTAATTAACCAGCTACAGCTTTTTTTTCCTGTAGCACATGGGACATTCCTCAGTAAATACTGTGTTTTCCTATCTAGCATGTAAGAGTCAGTGATACATCTTTCCTTTTTTTCCTCTGTCTTTTTCTATGTATCCTTTTCCCCTCCTTTTTTTTTTTCCCCCCCTGTACTTGCATATGCCTGCATCACTTTGCAAAGTATGCGGGAGACCTGTGGGCAAGCTGCACTCCAAGGCTTCTGAGAAGAGAGGTCCCAGGAGCACACATCTCATGCTTTCATTACTGCTGTCTCTTCTGATGAGTTTAAAGAAGGGCAGGTGACCTCAGCCCTAAGTGAGAAAATAAACAGGCAAGCAAACATTTGCTAGGCAAAGTCCCCRAGTGACAGCTGAGGCTGCTTAGTTTCTGAATGACTGGCAGGAAAGGTTGAGGGAGTGCTCAGACCTTTCCAGCCTCCTGTGCTAAGCAGCCAGCCAGGCAAGCCTCTCGCCTGAAATATTTTCTCTTAATTTTGTGCAGTCTTAAAAAATGATCCATGTCTAGAGATACTGTGATTAAGATACCCACATACRTACATGCATGCATATACACCTATAGCTGTGCRTTACGTTGTTATCAGGCTGTAGATGGCTGCCTCTTCAGTAAAGCTGCTCAGAGCAGCAGCCTGTTGGGCACTGCTCTCCCGTGCAGTTATGACATGGCTAGCGCTGCCCTTCAACATGACTCAKACTGATCAGGCAGGAAGAGCTGACAGGTGATTAAGAGGCAGCAGCTTTTATTTACTCAGAGCATCTCTTGGGACTTAGCAAGGAAAGAAGGACTTCAACAGGAATTGCAGTGGGATTTCAATGAGATTTATATCACAGGGCTAAAGCCCACAAGGTTTCTAACTTTTGTTTTTTTCTTTCAYGTAGCCCAAGGCAACAGAGACGGAAAGGTCTAGCGGTATTTAAAGACTTTGACCAACAAAATGACATGACCTGTCTCCAGCATTAACARCCTAATGCCTCTCCTCAGCCAAAATCACATTTGCCTGGTAACACCAGACATGATCATCTAACGTTTGCAGGTTTTGCCCCCCACCTTTCTGCAGTCCTTCATCAGAGCAAGAAGCATATTAGTTTCAGCAGAAAGCACGTTGGGTGATATTCAAAAACGAGTGCAGACTTCAGTAATTGGCAACAAATATGGGCAGCCTTTTAATCCGAAAGCAGGAGGAAAACTACCGAAATCGCTCCAGAAACAAAGTTGTCTGTCTTGGTGATGTCTGAAATGAGCTGATTTTAGCGTTCCTCCGCTATTCAAATTCTAATGCTGAAAACCAGAAAAGATTGTACAAGGCTCACAAGCAGAATTCATGCAATGCGTAAATATTAAGAATATTTTCCTCTTCTCCACAGCTTACCTTTATATTAAAATGATCCCAGAGTTAAAACCAACAGATTGGGAGAGTTCATTCCATTCCTTATTGCAGAATTTAGGCAGAATAGTAAGGTGAGGAATGTTTAGCTAACTCAGCTCTCTGATTGTTTGAACATCCCTAAGTGCTTTATAATTCAAAAAATGCAGGCATCAGTGGATAAACGGGATGCTTTATTACAGATGTTATATCCTCGCAGTTCTCCTGTGCCAACAATTTAAGTCTCAGCAACCCCTTTAAAACTCAAACTCCTATCTGAAAGCTACAATAATTCTGCAGAGACAGACCTGCAAAGAGACAGCAGCCAGAGACAGTCTAATGCAGGCACTTGTCAAGTCCAGCYCCCGGAACATTACTAGAGCCAACTTCAAATTTCTTCCATGACCTTAAGAGATTAGAATACAGTAGAAAATATTAGGAACTATCTGCTTCTGCAGCGATGCAGAGCAGGCTAGATAGAGCCTTGGGATTATTTTAGGTCACGCAGTAAAGCACAAGAAAATAGAGGTATAATAATTCGGTGACTCACCAGGTAGGACATTGAGTACAGAGGACCTGACTTTTAATCCATGCTCTACCGCTGATGTATGTGTAGACAGAACAGAACTACATGCGTCCAGATCCTCAAATACATACAGCAATTTMGCAACTAGCACTCCTTTGAGAGAGCTGTTTGGTGGCATACTGTGCCTTTGTTTCCTCACCTGTATAATAGCATCAGTAAGGTATAAACCTGTTCTAAAATCAACCTGAGATCAACAGCTAAATAGAGATTAAAATAAATCTGCATTACTAATGAACAGACAGATGGTATTTATTAAGGCATTCCATAAAAACTGAGCAGAAGATTTATTAAGATCAATAATAGTCTGCTATAAAGATAGGTCAAGGGTGAACGTACAGAAGAAGATGGTATTTTGAAGAGACAGCTTATAAGAACAAGGCATTTGCAGCAAATCAGCTGCTGTTGAGTCATTGTGGAAAACAGTAAATGGGGATTGTGCAGTCTAATAGACATGACTATGTTCTTGACCTCTGGGAGTCAAGAGACTGCACAGTCAATTTGCTGAGCTCCCAGAAAATCTGTTCAACCAACCTGGCTAGGAGTTTCTGAGGGGCCTTTGCTGTCGTCTCCTGGCAACACAACAAGAATTAAAAAATAAGAATAATCCAGAGAGATGCTGCCCTCTGTTCAGCTGGGAGGGAAAGCATTGGTTTGTTTGTCTGGCATATACAGGGACTCCTGTTCAAAACTAATTGTCTGCTCAGCGTAGAGAGCCCGTGCAGAGAATCATTCTGCGTTTCCTCTTAGGACCACTTCTCTACCATAGCCTAAATTCTCATGGAAGTGCATTCTGGCACACTGTAGAAAGGCACATTTTTAGTTCTGGATGGCTGTACCCCAAGTCTTGGCAACTGCACTGCCCCTGACTCTCCCTGCTCTACCCCATAGCTCTCGCGGAGGGTAGCAGAGGAGGAGACAGCGACTGGGAGATCAATATCATGCATTTCCACTAGACACGACGAGAAACAGGGTGGCACGGGATGCTGAGGTGCGGTGCATCCCTGCCTGCCCCTCAGCCCTGTGCATGTGCCCCTGCCCGCAGAGCAGGAGACACGCTGCAAAAGTTCCACCCATGGATGTGGCAGGTTCCTTTCCCTCTCGCAGGCAAAAAGCAGAGGCGAAACTGCAGAGGACAACTTCTGCCTGCATTTACAGGAGCATGCAGGGAGGACAACATGAACCCAGCTCTGGGACAAGCGGAAGGTGGATAACGCCCTTTCCTGGCAGGGAACGGGCTGACTCCTGATTGCAAGACTTCAGTGTCCCTCCTACCCTGGCTGGTCTGCGTGTGGCCAAGGTTGCACCCCAGCCCATAGACAATGGCTGGGGCAGCAACCTGTCAAGAGGACAAGGGGGACAAGGAGGGGCACTGATGGCATTTACAGCAATATCCAATATCGACCTCTCCAAGGTCCAGCCCATTTATCAAAGGGAGGAAATGCTGCATCCTGCAAGGAGCTAAATCTCTCTGGGGTAGCGTTGTGCAGGAAACCACTCTGCGGGATCGTAGCGATGGAAGTGACGGGAGGCACCCAGCTGCTTCCGTGTCTTTGTCAGGCTCCATCAAAGTGGCAGTGACGCTGTGAGGAGCAGTTTAAAAGACAGCTGAGAGATTTAGCACTRCAGAGGAGATGATGGCTGCTATTCCATCCTGTTAGGCTGACCAAAGCTGCCTGGGCCTGCCCTCCCAGATGCTCYATCTGTTCTAACTTGCTTGCTAATTCTGTATTTGGGTCCCAGGTGGAGAGAAAAGAACACCCTGCTGGGAGAGGGCAGCCCTCAGATGCACCTGGCAGAGGCACCCCTCGAGGAAAACCACCATCTCCCACACAATCTTTTGCAGCTCCTGCCTGCAAGGACACTCAGCAGCTGGAGCAGGATCCCTGCTGTTAACACTTCCCTAATTGAGAGGAGGAAGATTCCCCTCAAGACCCCATGCACCAAAGACACCCCAACAGTGAAGAGCATTGCACAGGGCACAGGGCTTCCTTTCCTCACRTGCACTAGATGCTACCGCCTTTATGAGGACCTTTAGCTACAGGAGATACCTACAAACGTGCACRTAGATAAATATATTGCATCTTCTTTTAGTTTAGTTGCTTAAGTTGCTGCAGGCTGACGTATGATGGAGTTCACATTTAAATCTTCACRGTAAAACACTTTGCAAGCAAACCTATTAAGGTTAATAGAATGAACTTAGAATGCCCATGGTTAGAAAGGAGGAGGGAGTGAGACACTCAGTAAATTGTACACCAAATAGCCTGTCACCTCCAGGCCTGCAACTCAAGGCCTGCCAATGGATCATTCCATTATCTGTAATGAGCTTAATTTTAAAGTGGTATGCTCATCAAATTTAAAATACCAGCATCAGTGTTGCTATCTGCAATCTTGCATCTACCTTAAATGTGGTAATGACAAATGTGGGCAGTTTGAACAAAGTGCAAAGACACCATACATAGGCCATTAGCTTAAAAATAAAAACAACCTTTATCTAAAGTTTTAAACAAAAAGTAGTTCTATTTGTTATTCCATACAAAATAACAGTACAGCATGTCTAAATGAAAAAAAACATAAACAAAAACCCTACTGTTTGCTAGAAAATACACTCAGTATTTAATAAATTCACAAAGATACGTGTTTTTTGTTTTAACGTACTTGCTTGAAAAGAGCCCTTTACTTAAAACTCAAGGTCATCTTCTCAAAGTGCTTCAAATGCAGATTTGCCATCTTTGCCCCATGCTTTGCTTGCCCCAGGCCATCTTTGCTACACTTGGCTATGTGCACCCTTTGGCACGTCATCACCTCAGGAAATCTGGCTTCCATGCTCAAAGACAGGCTGCCACAGCCAGCTGGGTTGCCCATGAATGTGATGAAACATGCAAGCAGGCGCAGTTGTTGCCTCTCTGCAGTTGCAGAGCCTCTCTGCGTTTCCCTCCTCCCCTCCTCTCAGCCGTGAGCGCTCTGCTCAGCGCCACTTCCGAGGGTCAGACGTCTCAATCTTTCAGCCACTGCTGAAGTTTCCTGATCCCTCCCCAGCGCAGCCAAGTCCTGCCTAGGCTTCCACTGCACGAACATTTTAACTTTATCAAGGACACTSCTAAGGCTTTCTCACCATCATATACAAATGTCAATGCAGAAAATGTTTCAGATACGTGATTGGGAACCTACTGAGAGGTAACATTGCTCAGCCCAGTCACAGTGTGTRATCTCTAAAGAAACGTTATTCACACTCCAGGGCTGTGCCCACCAACCCCGAAGGCCACAGACGAGGTGGACAGCCCGACTGAGAAAGGGAGGAGCTGGATCAAGTTACTAGCACTGAGCTCAAGCTCAAAGGAGCTTTCCCGCTCCGTACAGCAGAAATTACAAGTGGAACAGAAGCGAGAATGGAAACCTTAGCCTCATAGCAAGGTTGGATAAATTCAGATGTAACTATGGCTTTTAAGTCAGTGTCTGTAGACACGGCAAATTGTACTAGTTTAATTGAACCTGGGCCAAGCTATGCAATAGCTTTTATTGAAACTAGTGCAACTTTGTATTTAGGCATCTCCTTTATCCCAATGATCAAAAGTAATTAAGTCTTAAAGTGCTTAGAACTAAGCATTTACCTGAACACCAGTTATACACTGTGTATTTGCTTTATTCTCATTTTCTCTAGCCTCTATATTTGTTCCCTCACTCCTCCCTTTTCCTCCTTACCGGTCTCCAAGTTTTTCTTCCCTTCTGTTGAGTTCTAATCTTGTTTTCCTACGGGCCCTTCTACCTGGAATAATTGAGCAGAGTGACTTTACCCAGAGCTGATTAATATTGTTTTCTGCATTGGCWAGAAACAGAAAAGGGAATACTCCTGCAAATACCACCTACTTAGGATGCTAAGCCAAAGAAATCTACATTATACTTGGGACTATGCACACAAATGCAGTAGCCCAAGWCAAACTGAATGTTCCTGAAGGGAGGAGGAATTGCTGTCTCTTGAAACTTTTCCCTACAGAGCAGGAAATACCTGGGATGAGAATCATTTCCCAATTCTGCAATTTCAACAGTCTGCAGTTATAAAGTCTACAGTTCCTTCCTTTCTGTTCCACTGCACCCCTTTTCCATCGTGTAGTTACACCCAGGTTTTTGCCCCGAGACTGCTGTTTTGGGGTAAATCTATCCATGCAGTTACAACTTTAAACCTGCTGTAAAGAACACGTTGAGGGGCTGCTAATACATTCTCAAATTGTTGCAGGCTGTGAATTACGTTTTCCTTTGTCCCAGCTGTATCATTAGAGAAACTGGTTGTGTAACTTAGTAGATTCCAAGTACAAGGAATTGGTTACACAAGAATATTTCAAAAGGTAATTCCTAGGAAGAAGGCTTTTAGGCCACGTTCAACTGGATGTGAATTTTGCTCAAATAGTCATGCCCTAAGATTTAAAATCAAAACAAAACAAAAATCTCAGTTCTCTAGAAAACAGACAGTAAAGATGCAATATTGGGTTTTCTAGCCCATCTGCACTGTGAAAATACGTTTTACCACGCAGTCTATAACAAAGTATACTTTGGCCAATAAGCATGGTGAGAAAAGGTAAATATAATGAGTGCAACAAATAACACACTCACTACCAAAAGCTGGACAACAAACTGTAATAGGTCATTACTTCCCTTACTGCCTATGAWAACTGCAAAGCATCCCGAATACTGGAATACAAGTTTGCCATAAAAGCAGGCTTGAGGACTCAGTTTCCACTGACTCAATAGCAACTCAAATGAGCTGAATGGTATAAAAACGGTTCAGAAAGTCTCTGTCACAATTCAAAAAGTAACTTCATCTGCAGAGTATGTGGACAAAAAACAAGCTCAAAATTCTTTCTTGATAACTTAAAATAAGATTTTAGTCTGGTTATTTTTAAGGAAAAGAAGTTTTTAAAGATGATATGAAGGAAATCATAAGGATCTTTATACATGAAATCATACAGAAAGGTAAAAGAGAAAGAGGATTTGAGTACACCTCATAATTTGTGGATGCACAAGGCAGTTTCCACCAACTTTGACAGGGAAGCAGCTAAATTTCTACCAGTTTCATAAAAATGAGCCATATTATGGAAATAAATCCTAGGCTTGTATGTTATAAGACACTGGAGAATCTCCTGGGAAAGCTCTTGTCACAATCCAGGGGAAAAGATAAAGAATTTACAATCAGGCTCAACCCCTGAGTTGTCTGTGCATGAGGATTTTGGCACTTTGCTGAAGTTAGCAAGAATCCAACTGGAGTTTGAAAAACAAAGGACCAATAAATTAAAGCTTTTATGAGGAATATAGGGGAACAGGTGGAGCCCAATTTACCCTTAACATGGATAATGCCTGCCTTTTGCTAATTGGAGAGCAAGCCACCAAGCTTTGTGGGGTGGCAGCTCATTAGGATCACAATGTGTTTTAACTAACTAGAAGCCAATAKAATTACTTTGGCACTTACAGCAGGCAAGAAGTGTTGCAAAACTAGCCTTCTTGCTACAGTATATTGGATATGTTTGTACAGTCAGGCAAGGAATGTACAGTTTTGGTGCTATAAATGCACATACAATGAATTCAACAGAATACAGTACTCCAAATTTGGGTTGTCTTGTTACAGGCAAAGGGTAAYCTGATACATTGGGCTAAGAAGTCTATGTTCAGTCGCAGCCTAACAATCCAAATGATCTTATAAAATCAAAACCCGCTCATTAATAATACTTTTCTTAATACAAAACTGCCTAATACCAGTCTTTCTTTTATTTTTTTTTTTTTCTGGTGTTATGCTCACCCTTTAGATGTACCTCTGGATCCTCATGTTGAAAACTTCAGCCTTTCTCCAGCAACATGGGAATGGGAGCAGGGAAGTCATGACACATCCTTAGCATCCAGAGCACCTTTCTGGGAGAAACTTAACCGGGAGGCTTTCCACCTCCTTCATCTTGTGTCTGTCGGGAGCTATTTTGATAGAATTTCTCAGCACAGGCTCAACTCCTTGTGACCAGATCCCAACAAAATTTTGAAAGTTGCACAACAGACTTGGTTGCAGTGGCAAAAATCAGTTTTTCTGAGCTGCAATTTCTGCCATATAAAATTAAATAATGCATAAATCAGCCAGTAGGAAGAGAAGATGCATGTTCAAGAATGACTATTTGGAGCTGTTCCTCAAAGTGGTGTCAGAATGGCTCTCCTTCACATTATCTTTGCAGGGCAGGGTTGGAATGATCAGAAACTTGTCCAGAATGGACTTTGATTTTAAAAACAAAGGAGCTTGTAACTTACCTTTTTTTTTCCCCTCTTACAAACACAGCTCCTTTCATGAACTCCATCTGCAACACTTCAGAGGGTTGGACATAACAAATCTAACAAACACAACGAATGAGAAGCTCATGAAACAGGGCATTTAAATGAAGAAAGAAATCAGGCTTCATTAGTTCCAGTGGTCACCAAACTGTTCAGCATGTGCAGCACCTTGGGCTGGGTGGAATTTGCTCAGAGCCTTTCCTAGAAGGGCTGCAGAACCTGAGATCCTCCCCAGAGCTCTCATGACAGAAGGGAGGTTGTAGAGGACTGCAGTGCTGCAAAATCCAAGGTTGTTCTGAAAGCCACTCGATTTGGGCAAGATCTCAAAATCATTTAACCATTACCATAAACACGATATAAGAACAGGAGATCTCCTGCCAGATCTTCCACTCACAGTCCAGGATTGGAGGACATTCGACTCGTATGGAAAACAGGCTGGAATTTTGGTGTGCTCTGCCCGAGCACAGAAAGCAATAATACAGGGGACATACTATTACTGCTTGCGTTTTCAAGATGCCCCCACCAGCAAACCCAATCTCACAGCCATGTGTCTTCTCAGTTGATGGTGTTGAACARCTTTTCCCCTTCTACTCTCCATCCCATTCATTCGCTACTCATTTTTCCAAGCCAGAAGCTATTCAAACACCTAACTCCATAAAACACCACGTGTTGCTCTTTCCTTTGGCATATATCCAGCATTCTGATTATTTTGGACAGAGCCATTCACACCAGCATTGCTCCTGACAGAACAAATGATAATCACTGCTCATTTGTCTCCCACTCCTGAAGCTGTTTAAATTGGACCATAGCACCATTCAAGTGAAGACAAATTCTGGCAGTTCCTCCTTATTATTCATTTCCACAGTGACTCCTCATCAGCAAGTGTTATCCACACAGTGATGAAAAGCGAGCCTAAATTTGGAATTTCATTAGTGTTTACTTACAAATACCTAATTCTGTTACTAAATCCTGTTTGGGGGATAGTAATTCCTTTCCCAATATCTTTTAATACCTCTTTCTTTAGCGAACAGATCTCAAAACAGATTCTGATCTCRGAGATTATGTAAAACAAGATTGGTTTAGTCAAACCTAAGTTTTCAATATGAAACAGAACAGAATTTGATCTTTTAATTAAGTCRGCACTCAACGTTTGATTCACAAGAGGGTCTAGGTATTGCCTCCTCCTAGGGCAGTCAGCTGGAGGCCCAGCTTCTTCTCTGTGCTCCAGTGAATGATTAAGTGCCTTAGACAAAATGCTAACAGCTTCGGAAAGAAACAACGAAGCATCCATTACAGGATTTTCTATAGCTCAGTGAGATTTTCCCTGGGAAATAGAAGGAATCAATTTTAAGGTCCCTGCTCACAATCAAGAAGCGAGGGAATTATCATAACCCTGTATGCTGACAATTTGCAATGACACAACAGTTTATATCGACAGTAACTGTTACACAAGTATAACAATCTACTTAGTATAAGGAAAGAACTTATCGCAGTCCTCCACTTGGCCTCTCTATCTTTTCTCTTTCGCCACCTYCACCCTTAACTCTACTACCTCTCCTGTTCCAGCAGCAGGCACCACAGCTCCCATCTCTACAAGGAGGAGAACGAACAGGCTTTCAAAAAYAGCTTTATCTATACATCTCCATGGTCCGGGCACTGCTTTTCTTTCTTCCTCAAAACTCTCTTAATTTGCTTTTCCACTATTTGCAAAAGGAGATTTCCTCAGTTTCAAAACCTGGGAAAATTCTGTTCTGGGATAAGGTGGGTGGGAGGTGACATTCCAGGAAGCTGATTGCTTTTGAGACAAGCTAAGGGGCTGCTTCGAGGGGAGGAAAGCCTGCAAAGCGCTGCTTAAATGCACATACAGAAAAAAACCCTGCAACCTTTGCAGGCAAAAGGGAAAAGAGAGAAGGTAGGAGATCTCATCCTGTGTTTGCATTTAAAATGATTGGCATGCCCTTGGATCAGTATCACAAGCCCGAATTCTCCATGTTACTATGAGAATAGCAAGAGTGTGAAAACATAACAATTTGCTATTTGTTAAACCTGGCAAACCTCCTCATCCAAATCAACGTAAATACGTTCCACCAACTCCCCAGTCAACCGTGTCCTTCAAAATGCATTTCCCATGGCATGCAAGTCAAGAAGAGCCAGCATTAAAAGTCTTGCCAAACAACAGCTGAATTTAGCTAATAATTCTCGTGTTTACTGAATGAGCTAGCTGCACAAGGTTCTAGTGCATTGTAAAAACTGATATATCACAAATGCATGCGTGTATTTACYACTAAAATAAAGTCCTATAGGAAACAATATGCAGAGTCACTTTGCTATCTAGTACTTTGTGAAAAAAATTAAATTATAAGAAAAACCTTTGGTAAAGATAGGTTTGAAATAAAACGTAAAMATTATTTTTATGGAATGCAGAATGAAGTTATTTGATCTGAACTCCCTGGCCACAAGGGATAATAAGCTTGCATTTTTCAAAAGTGACAGGAGACGTGACTACCGATGGTTGGGATCTCCCGTCTCTCACTTTCCAAGTGACTCTAGTGTCGTCTCTGCCACTCGCTGTAGTTTCCAACCCTGGCTCAGAACAAGGAGCACCCTTATTGTTCTGAATCTCTACCATCACCTGCATCTCAAGTGTCTACTGAGGCAGAGTGTTAATTCTGTTGCACAGCATAAATGGAGATAGCTGCAAATGGCAAATTATGGATTGCTAAATAAGCAATGCTTAAATGGTCTCTAAAATGAAGACTCTCCCATACTTCAAAAAATAATCCATTTTTACCACTTTTATCGCTACCAGTAAACTAAAGAGCAAATTAATGCATTGCTACCACTTCAGTAAAAGGAAATGCGCTCTGATGGATTTAGTTGGATATTAAGGATCCAAACACCAGGGCTCTTTTATCCATAGTTCTCACATTAACACATATAGCAATTCTAGGTAAATTTTCTTATCTCTCTTTACCCMTCTGTAGAAAAAAGGAAAGGATATCCCAAGAGCTGAATGATGCTTAATTATTATTATTAAGCACTTTAGAGACTCAAACTGGAAGGTATTGCATCCTATAAAGATTTGACACATGATTAGTCTGCAGACAGATGAGACCGATACTTATATTAGTCCTGATGTACAAAGCTGCCTATCTGCAACTGTAATTTCCTTCAACTCTACCTGTTAAACCTAGCTGAGGATTTAAACCAGGGATATTTGTCTAACAGACCATGGGTATTACGTGCTGTCAAAAGATCAATGCTTTAATTCACTTCCAGGCATTTTTCTTCTAAACTACTCCCAAGAAAATTTTGGGAAGGCATTTGCTGAGAGAAGTTACTTTATCCCAAGAAGGGAGTGGGCATAGGCAGCCATTGAACATCATAAACAAGAACATCCAGTATGGTCAACAAGCTACATTCTGAAGGCAGGCAGAGTTTGTACGTGAAAGGACATAAAGCTGCCTTATAAATGGTTTCCTCCCACTTTTTTCACCAAAGGAGGATTTGTAGAAAACTAAATGCTAGAAAAGCCTAGTCACTCTGTTTTTGATAATGCCATGCATCAGTAAAGATTTTTTTATTTTAAAGAACCTGAAGCATAAATGCCAAACACGTTACAAGCAAGAGACGCCTTTGCAGCGAATAGCAGCTCCTCTTGTTAGTGTTGTCTTCCTGCCTTTGAAACTCAGGCTTTGTTCTTCAGAGCATGGAGAGTTCATGAAATCTTTGCAGTGCTACAAAAGCTCGCCAATTAAAGCCCACATGGAAATACTATGAAGAAAGGATCATTATTATAATGACAGGTGCACTGTACGTAACAGATAGCAATTCCCTTCTTCAAGGATAATTACAAAAAAAATCTGTAAAATAATCAAGGCCTTATTCAGCCGACCAGAAGATGGAAGGCAGCTGTACAAGCACCAATGTTCAGAATGAAGTATGGCCAACACTGAGAGCTGAGGCYGGCCCCCGTGGGCATGCTAAAAAAGAGTTTGATGCTATGCATCATTGCTGCCTGATGGAAGTACTCTAGGGCAGGCACACAGGTATTTTGGAAAGAGTAATTGCCAGTGGCTGCCTATTGAAWTAGATGCATCAAATGGGGTTGCAGAGGTTTGTCCTGGGCTGAATCAATATTTGCAGAGGTCACAGGGATGCTGAAATATAGAATATGCTGATTGCATTTTCTGATGAACTTCACATGGGTGAAACTGCAAGCACACTGAAGATTAGGATTAAAGTTGGAAAAAAATGAATAAATTACAAAAGGGTCAGTACAAGCTGCATTTAGCCAGGATCTCATGCATATAAAGACAAAAAGTTATGTGCTGAATTATGGAAAGAACAGGATTATAAAAGTAACTCTCAAAGAAATACACGTCAACAACACTCTTTTACCAGAAATAAAGTAAGCACCATCCCAGGACATACAAATGGGAGAGGTGCCCACGAGCCCAAGAAGAAATGAGTTCAGGCTCACACGACCCAACACTGGTAAAGGCTCGAGTGCAGTTCTCTGGTCAGTTTTGAGCACTCTCCTTCAGACAGATGGAGAGCAGCTTCAGAGACCAGATGAGAGTGCTGGGCACAAGAGCCATCTAGGAAGTATATCCGAGTAAAGCAGGGCTGTAAAGATTATGGAGGAGAACACTTAGAGCTATTGAGATACGCGTTCAAATATGTAGCAGGGTGTTGCAAAGTGGAAAAGCATATTCTGCTGCTGCCTTTTCACAAAGAACAGGGCAAGAGGGAATGGATTTAAATGGCAGCAAGGAAGATTTAGATTGGCTTTTAGGAAAACCATGTTGGTGAAAGAATGTAATAGCAAGCAGGAGTCAGGGAGTTTTTTTTTAAAAAACTCCCATCACTGGGAGTTTTTAAGAACGGGTCACCTGGCAGGAAATGTTTATGTACATCTAACGCGGCCTTGGGAGGAGATGGCCTTTATTTTTTATGATTTTATCTTATTTATGTGCATGCACACACACACATCATGCATTCTATGCATATTCATGTTTGAAAAACAAATTAACTTGATGAAATTTGATCTAATTAATTTGATCACTTCACAGTTTTCTGCTCTCTCTACTCCTCCTCTACAGCTACTCTCATTCCATATGGCTCCGATCGTGCAGTATTTTTGGCTTAACCTTCCTCATTCTCAGCTTCCCTTTTCCTTCCTCACAAACTGGGAACCGTTCCTTCAAAAATCTCRGCTACGAGGACAACATAAAAGTTAAGAAACCAATAATTTGCAACCCCGAAGAATGAAGAGCACGGGAAACATTCATTGTATTAAGTTTTGACCTTAGAGTCATATTTTTTAGTGTTCAGGAAAGATTCAAAAACTCTCTTCAGCTGTGATTTTCTCTCCTTTAGCACAGGGCTCGGAAGGCTGCCCATTGGTGCACTGCAGCCCTGATCAAAGACTGCTGCCCCTCTGCTACCTCTCCCTTCGCAGCTCTCCTGCCAAACTAAGCCCTTTTGGTCGCTCTAATTCTCAGCTCCTCTACGGCAACTTTGATCATCTTAGGCTCCTACTACTGCCAGGAGAAACATGTTGCCTTTTCCAGGGGACAAGTAAGCCTGGTTCAGCTCAGATCTGCCCTCTGGAAATCCTTCTCTCTGCCGACTACAGAGCGAGCCTAAGGGCTCGCCTGTGAACTTGCTGCTGGCAAGTACAGTACCCTCAAGGAAAATGCACTGAATTGCTTGAAGRAATCTCCTTTCTCGGAGACAGAAAGCTTTGCCCGGGATAGGGACCCCCTCACGCTCRTTGGCCTAGGGTAGGTACTACAAGGGGAACGTGGAAACTTTAGAGGGTGCCTCTCCTGTCAGACCCAGTGACTACGACTGGCACACACGGAGAGCAGAGGCAGCCCCTACCCGAGGCCTTGTGGCCAGAAATTTGTCCTGGCAGGAAGGTGACAGGGCCCTCCATGGGGAGACACGGCCGGTGGGAGGTCACTGGAGGCTGCGTGGGGCCTGTGGCGCTCGGAGCCCACAGAAACCCAACCGCGGGGTGAAGCGCTCAGCACCTCCCTGCAGGGCAGCGAGCAGGTAGCGACACGGGGACGCTCGGTAGCCCAACAAAGACATAAAATAAAAGAGAGGCAAAACTTGGCTTCCAGTGATGTGATTACTCAGGAGAGCGCAGCTCACCGGGGTAAGGACATTACCAGAGGCTTCCTGTTTAGTTCTTTGTAATTCACAGTATGTGCACACTATAAAACAGGACTCTGAATGACAAATACTCAGGAGATTTTTTTTTTTTTTAAATTGAGCAGAGCTGTATCAAACAAAAAATCACAAGGGTTAATTATTTTTCCCCTGCAAGAAAAAAAAAAAATACTTTTAATCATTCAGATTCTGCTTTCCCCATGGCTGAGCTGAATAGTTTATCTTTTTTTCATGAAAAAAAGATACACATATATTTAGAATCTATCACTGCATTGCCATGTTTCTGAATGACAGTTTCATAAACAAACAATAAATAACTATGGGATTTTTTTAACTCTCTATTAAGAAAAGAGCTCCTAGCACCTCAAGTGGGATATTTTCATTTTACGTCTCAYGAAGCAGCACATATCCAAAACACGCCTGTATGAAAACTTTTGGAAAGTTTCCCATCTGCCTTTGCACTGCTCTCTATGGCAATGGCACAAAGAGCTATGGTACAGGGGGTTTATGGCCATGTCACCTCCACTACTCTTCAGAGCAGCTCTGTACAACATACAGATAAGGACTTAACTGACTATGCTAGAACTGGCTGCAGTGGCTCCATAAACCTAAGAACATAAATGCTAGTTAAACCTGAGGCAGGAATTATTTAGTTAAAAGGAGCTTTGAAGTTTTATTTAAAAAATTCTCTTTAAAATCTCTATAAAAAATAAAATGTATCTTTGGAGTCATAAAGTTTTCAWGCCATCAATGAAAATTAGCTTGGCACAAAAAGAATTACAAATTAAACAATCAATAATTTTGACATTTCAAAAAATGTAACCACATCGCTCCCTCAAAGAAATCTAAAGCACCCTCATCTCCCAGCCTTGTTTCAGGTCTTGTTTCTCATGCAGCCATCGGTTTTGACAGGAGCGTTTGTCTCAGTTCGCACCCAAAGCTGGGGCAGCGACCCAGTAACCAAGGTGGGAAAAGCTACATCCAAAGGCTGCCCATCCACAGCCACCCAACCAGTGCAAATCTCAGGTCTGGATTTACAAAGTGTTCTCAACCCATCTCCCTCAGTGGAACTGCTACATTAGGTACAATGGTCACTGTACCTAACTGATCTTTTTCACACCCACTTGTGAAGTCTTACTGGCCCAAAACTGGTGCTGCAAAAGCCTGGCAGGCTTTGTGGGGCGGACAATACATATCATAGAGCATTTGGATCCTTTGGTGTGGATGTACTGGAGAGACACTGCATCTATTGCAGAGAGAGAGAGAGCTTTGAACATTATATGCACCAAACAGAGATACAGAATGTCGTACAGAGTAGGAACAGTACTAAAAAAAAAAAAAAACCCAAAGGAAAATGAGCTATTGATTTCATTTGAATAAGACATCTAAGACCCCAGTATTTATTCAGTATCTTTGGCAGTGTGGGACTTACTACRGCATGTGTCATGGTTCAGACACATGGAATACGCAGATTCTGATCCCTCCACAGCAGCTTAGCACTGCTCTGAGAAAACAGACCTTCCTTCACACTTTYGTTTGTTTCAGATAACCTTTGTGTTATCTGAAACCACAGAAACCACATCCTTGTGAGCAGTTCCACTGAAATCAAYGGGACTGTTTCTGTGGCTATAGGAGAGCAGACTTACACGCTCAAGGACTAGGAACTTCCACGCTGTTTACATACCGTTTAAACACTCTGCATCACATATACATCTTCTTGCTTTCTGATTTGCAGTCGTTCACGTGTTTTGCAGCAGTTTTCATGCCAGGAATTACCTGGATCTTTCTTTGCATTTTGTAGCTGTCTTGTTCTTCCAAGGAACTGAAAAGAAGATGCAAGCAATTAGAAATACTGATCTCTTACATTTTCAGCATATCCTCTTGAGCTGTAGCATTCTCCAAAAGTGCAAACACAGAATTCATGAATTGTGTATTGATATAAATTATTGAAAATGCAAATGATTACAGTTGTACCTTCCTCTGCTGCAATATTAATAAGAAGGATTTGTGTACTATAGCAAGAATAATGAGAGTTTATCTTTGTCTGGCAAGTTCTCTGCTATCTATGAATTTTAGGAAAGGCGAATAAATTGTTCTTTCCTTTCCCATTTGGGTTTTCATTTGTTCTCTGCCTGAAGTGCCTCCTACCTGGGCACAACAGCTCTAAAGAAAACTCTGTTTAAAAACAACCACTTGCAGATCACTGCTGCTTCGAGATCTACTTAAATTGTAGTTCACTCTCAGCTACTATCAATGGTCACCATTCAGGTTTTACTTTTCACATCAATAAAATAAATAAATGAACAGGATTTGTTTCATGATTCAGGTGGGGTTATTGGAGATTCTGAGATGCAATGGTTCAGCTGAGAAGTACGGCCTTACTGGCCAAGAAGCAGTAGAGTCAGCAGGTTGTATTAGTTTCCTCTGAAGTCCTGTAAGCTCTACTGAACTCATAAAAATGACAAAAAATAAATCAAAGCTAGGCAGGAGAGCAGGAAATAATGTGAAAGAAAACATAAAGGCAAAAGGAACAAAAATGTATAATAAAAATGTAAATAAAGATAAAAATAGAAAGCAGATTCTTTACTACTGTGTGTAGGTTGCCTGTTGGCATCCTTTCAAGATGACTAATGCACACCTGACCTGGGATTTTAGCTCAGGGCTCACAAAATACCTCATTGCTGTCTGARGCAGTACAGCGCTGATGGGAACAGTGTTAGTGCTCTCTTTGTCAGAGCYAAGAGTCACAAATACAGCAAATTTGATCCTTTGTTAACAATAGTTTTCTCCTTTCTTCCTCTCCTCATTTTGTGAAAAATACAGGCATGTCACTCAGCTGCCTTCCTTCTCTGGGTACTTCCCTATTCCTGGACAATGACAATGCAGAAGATTCCCCAATGACAGCAGTAACATCTCTCGCCTTTGGAGTACAGCAGTAACCAGCCGCTGGGCTGTAAGGTGGCTCTGATGTTCTGAAGAGCTTGAAATCTTAGCTTCCAATGGGCTCTTATGACTCTGCATTTTTGGAAGGAAAAAAAGGAAGTGTATTGAAAGAAAAAAAAAAAGTCAGTTAACAAAGAGGAGGAAAAGATTTCAAGCAGCTCTGTTGAGCTGTGCAGGAAGCTCAAGAGAACTAAGCGCTCCCGTAGGCCGTCTCACYGTGGCTTGGCTGAGGCGAGTGCCCCCATTGGCACCACGTACGTCCGGCACCGCGGGACACACCGGGGAGCTCCGCACSGAGTCCTGCGGAGGCATCGCGGGGGCTCTGCTCACCTGCGCCTTCTTTCTGGCCTCAATGGGAAGACGCCCTCCGGCACTTAACACACTCAGGTCCTGACGGAGTTCAAGCCACRGGACCAAACCAAGGCCAGTCAAAAGCACAGCCCTCGTGTGGTTCTGCTCAGGGCCGCTGCCTCCCTGAGCCCTGCACAGTGCGTGCCAGGTACTCGCCGCCAGATCTTCCATCCCACTACCCGTTTACATAGACATAACCTTTGTTGAATTACCATTTCTTCAGAGCCATCATTCTGCTGTTTTGTGCTCAAAGAAATTAAAGTGATAGTTTTTATTTCCAGAGAACAATTTGGATACTAAATCCTTGTGTACACTGTGGCACGTGCTGTTTTCTCAACTTTCTACCCCATGTAGCTACCTGAGATCAGTCCTGTTCTGGTGTTACACCCCCTGACAACATCCTCTTCACAGTTCATTACCAGACRGCTATTTCCTTTTGGATCCTGTGTCTTTTTCATCCATTGGGTTTGAGCATCCAGGCACTTCACAAAGTGTGGCCTCTGAAATGTMCTCCCCTGAGTGCACTCCAGGGCTAACAGCCCTAGTGAAGAAACATCCCATGGTAYGGTTACTGCCTTTAAAAAACAGAGCAAAACCACTGAAGAAGCTGGGGAAGAAAAGGGAGCAAGTCACACCACCTATATTTAACCCAAATTTAGATGTCCTCAAGAGTCAACGCAAAGAGATGGGGCTTCTCCGGAGGCCAGCTCTGCACAACTGTATTAGACTCCTTTTCTGAATCACCCTCCAGGGAAGTGTTTGCTTTCCAGCAACTACAGCGGAGTCCAGGGAAGCAGCTGGCAGTGCTGATGGGCCACGGGCAGTTTGTGTGGCCAAGTCCTCATGCTGGTGTTAAAGTCAAAAACATGCTAATGTTAACAGAACCACCGAAAAGTAACACACGTACAAATGCCACTGCCTCCCTCTGCACTGCTGACTGCCTTCAGAGCTTGGTCCRTGCTCTCCAGGCTCTGAGCATTTCCTTCCCCTCTTTCCTTATCCYGTCTTCTCATTCAGGCACTGGCATGTCTGACCCTGCTCTTACTCAAAAATAGGGATGCCACAGAGCACGGTAGTAACAGTTTCAGTTGGAAAAAGCACTTTAAGTGCAGTGTGAGGCTTTTTTTGTTTGTTTCAAACTGAAAAGATTTGCAAATCTGTATTTTCTATACTGTTTTCAGTGGAAAAACTGGGGGAAAAAAGGGCATTAAAAAGTCTAAACATTTCAACAACAGCAAGAAAATCCATTTTTTTTTTCTTTCTATTAGAGGGAAGCTCTGATAATTTCTACGTGCCGATTTTTTGCCTCTTAGCTGGAAAACTCATAAGCCTGTGTCTTTGTTGCCAACCTGAAGCGACTCCCACTGATGATTTTCACAGCTCGAGCAAGCCCCTGGTAAAAGACATTAATCAAGGTTCCATTCAAAACTGAGGATGAAATATAATGAGGGTTCCAAAAAATACAATTTGTAATACAGGCAAATATGGGCAAAACATCACCAGCACCCACCTTCTGAAGCACCATTCAGAGGGAAAAATGACTTATGCCTTGATTCTATTTGAAGGTGCGATTTGTTAGATTGTAGTCGCAATATAAAAAGACAACTTTGCAGAGCAGCTAAAACYCTGGCTTAATATCAGTATTTCATGAAAAATGAAACCAGGGATCGCTTTGAAATTATTTCTTTTCACTTGTCCATGTATTYGGCCAGTAGTAGAAAGGGCTGTCAAATATTATAGCCAAGAAAGAAGTGACACAAGTAGAAAGAACTGGAGGAAAAAATATTTTAAGCTTAACATTGTGCTTTAGAGTGAGGATTTTCAACCATTCTAGTAAACCATGGAACATGATAGAGCTTTTTTGCAATATAAATAAAGAAATAAAACATCATCTGTAAACTTCTCCATTGCCAAGTTTATCTGTCTATACAACATTAACACAACAAACCTCTTGGTTGAAAGGCACTGTACAAGCAAAGGTACCACTGAGACCTTCTGTCTGTGTCAACACATGCCCAGGCCTCCCTTGGCTCAATAAGGGCTTTGCTCAACCAATTCTGAAAGGTCAGCACCAAGCAGAGAAATCTTGCAGCAGTCAGAGCCAAATTTTGCAGCAATCAGAGCCAAAAATCACGACTTTCCTGTGCAGTTCCCACATATGCATGCTATTACAGACCATATGAAGAGATCTATTTTTGAAGGGATGTATAGCTATGCATTTTGAAACAGTATTTAAAATAGAACAGGAATAACGTCTGCATGTTGCTCCAGAAACTTGCGAAGTTTCRTAAAGTTAGTTCGGTGTCAGGTCAGTTAAAGCTTCAGGTGATGTTCAATAAACTCCCCTAATTTTACCCTTCCCCTTTCACCAAGTAGAATTTAGGACTAAATTCATTCTACATTTCTGCAGGGTTATAGCAGAGATAAATTTGGTCAATATGTATTCATAGCTGTGCTAAACACTTTACAGTAGTTTTCTTATGATATCACATGGAAGAGCCAAAAATAACTTGTTTTTTTCCAGGGTCCTCATCTAATTCTCTAGCAAATATAGTTGCTGAATGTAAATTAATGGTTATTACAGCAYCTGCTCTGCATTTCCCTTATTTTTATAGTGAAAGACTGACTTGACTTCTTATTTTGATAAAGCAATAGTAACACACCTGCTGGAGCCTGCTATATTGCTACTCCAGGGAAAGATGGTTAATTGCATTTTCTACCTATTAGAAAGAGAGGATTTTAGATTTAGTATCATCTTCCATGACATTCTTTAAACATCTTATCAAAGCTTTCCAACATCACAGAGAATTCACTCCTCCTTATGAGACACTGCCCACGAAGAAAGGCTTTGCCAAGACGAGCTTGTCGGGGAGTGAATCCACTCTCGACAACACTATTTATGTCTACAGTGAGAACACTGTTGTAATTGCAGTAATAACAAAAGCATTAATAAAGACCTCCTTACACGTACCAAAACRATTCTTCGGAGAAGGAACAACAGTGCATAATCCATAAGACTTAAATTAACTCACAGACTAGGACATAGCTTTGGATAAATAAAAGTGCAGGTTGTGCTTACTGGCAAAATCAGGCAGGACTGGTTTCTTCTTCGTTTTAGCGGAGAAGGRAAAAAAAGGTTATTAAGGGCCAAAACATTAAATTTACATTTGGTTTAGGAGTATAAGCCTTTTATAAGCATTTAGCAAAGAAAGAGGTGCCAATTGTGCTGATGAAGTCACTGGCTAATGGCTTGAGCGAGGGAGGATGCTCCTAGTACCCACTCACAGATGATCTGGAAAGCGCCAGCGACTCCCTCCCCATCTCTGGAACTGAGGGGAAGAAAATAAAGAAAAAACCCAAASATAACAGGCTTAGAGCGTCCACCTCTTTTGTTTGCCTTGGCAATCGGCAGTTTTGTTTTATGGAAGGACAGGGATGACACGGGAGGATCTGGTTAATGTGCCTTTTAGTCACCACTGTTAAGAGTGAGAGACAGGTGTTGGCGACATGAGCATCCCGGAGGGACTGCGGCAGACTAGAAGCAGCAGTGATCGGGCGCCCACACGAGGAACAGCTGCTTGATGGGCTCCATAAAAACAGAACAAAAAAAGAAACGAAACAAACCCAAAAATACATATAAGTAGTAGGGAAAAATAATAAAAGAACAAGAGCAAAATAAAGTCAAAATATGGGAGAAAGGAAGCAAAGCCAAAGCCAACTTTTATAGGCCAGCATTACGATTATCAGTGGGACCATTAACAAAAGCCACTCCAGTAGCCATAAAAGCCCTTGCACCGCTTGCCAGGTTCCCGGGAGTCTCCCGGAGATGGAGACGGAGGCTGCCGTGGCGGGTCCCCGTCCTGGCACACGGAGGGTAAATCAGGAGCATCATTTAACTGCCACCACCTACACGGGAGGGCGGTTATGGTGCGTGTAGGAGGCCGGTTTGGAAACCCAAAATCACCCGCGTGCAATTGACTTCCTTATAGTTCCAGGCAAGAGTTTTCCCTCCAGTAATTACATGGCGTAACCTCAGAGCAACAAACCCACCGAGCCCCTTGTGTACTCTGGGCCAAACTGAGAGGAACTGAAAAAAATCCCAACCCTTAGAACCCTTTTCAGCATCTGAGGCGTGCGAGTTATATCCCACCATACCCTCTGATGGCCATATCCTGTAGGGTTTATCTGTATAACGCACAGCTTGTTTCTCTTTCTGTCATCATTAATACTGGCATAAGAAATTGATTCATKTTCTCAAAGTATGTGGAATTCTGAGGTTTAAAGAGAAAATAAATCAGAGGAAATGCATGATGGAATATGCAAGTTCCTTCTGACAGTCAAACAGGTAAAAAACCAGCCTAGCTCTACTGACTCTGATCCATGTTCAGGCACATTTCCTTCTTTAAATAAAGCATCCCCAG
Organism: Nothoprocta perdicaria; assembly: GCF_003342845.1. Lineage (NCBI taxonomy): Eukaryota > Metazoa > Chordata > Aves > Tinamiformes > Tinamidae > Nothoprocta > Nothoprocta perdicaria. Next base: position 647,126 of record NW_020455116.1, read on the forward strand.
AAACCAGCCTTTAATTTAACTGTAAGTACTTCAAGTTGGAACTGTGATATTTGWACAGTGCCAGCATAGCACGACTGCTGTGTTCACACACTACCACAGTAGGGAYGAATCCTAAGAGTAAAAATAGCTAAATAGGGAAAAAGAAACACATATAGATGAGGAAATAAAAAAGTAATGTTTGTAAGAGTAAGGCAACTAGCAAGAAGGTTGAAGGTTCTTCAGGGATAGGAATGGTAAATGGTATCTTATGCTTTGTCTCTAATATCTCTGCACAATATGAAGGCCAGCAAAGTGCTCTCAAGAAAGTCTTGCAGTAAAACAAATAAGAATTAACTTCTAACTAGAAGTTAACCTCTAACAGCAGATGCAATGTTAAAAATATAAGTACTGCAAAAATGCAAAATAGTTTCACCAGCTGAAGGAAAGGCTTTTTCAGATGTATTAAGTGGAACTGGATTATAAAATATCAGGTAGACAGACGGAAGGGAGGAAAAAGAAAATCTATCCCGATTCTTCTGGAAAGGCAGCATTCTGCATTACCCAGCATCTGAGCCACAAGCAAAATGAGTCACAAATGAAGTCTAGCAACAAGATGCTTTGGGTAACGGAAAAGTTGCTCTCCACCAGGAACAATATTTTGCAAAGGCTTCATCTCCACCAGAGCAGACTATACTCCTAGGTGTAGCAGGGCAGTGATGCTGAACGTGCAGCTCTCACGGGACACGAGCGAGGCGTTCCGTAGGGTGCCATCCAAGGGAAGAGCAGCCATCCCGGACCGGCAACCTGCTCCAAGGAGGGCCAACCTTGCACTTCCTCCAGCACATCACGAAGGTGCAACGTCTACACCGACACTGCAGTGTTAGGAAAGCTGCTCTGATGAAGCACAACAGCAAAAGCCGCAGTTGGAAGAGGCCGTGCTACGTTCTGACAAGATACCACAGAGCAGGGAGTGCATCCAGTGCCTTTGCTCTCCAGGACACTGGTAGCTACTGCTTCGCCTCGCTTCAATTCAGGCCCCTGCTGAACGGGTATTATCATTCCCACCTACTTCCCAGTAACGCTTTGTCACTTCATTACTTGCCTAAAAAGCGATACCAGATCATAGAGTACGTTGTGCTAGAAAAGCCTCTCCCACAAATGTGAATAGCCTATGGCTCTCCCGAGTGCTCTTCTGTCCAAGTCTTGTACTTCATCTATAGGCAGCTGTAAATGCTGGAAGACTGAAACCATAGGGGTGCTTTGAGAAAATAAGAATTTCTCCTGCATTATTTCGATTTGGATGGGGATCCTGTTTCAGAGAGAGGGCAAACCTCACGAAATATCCATTAACCTTTCTGGACAAAATATCTGGGGGGAAAAGAAGGTTGTGTTTGTTCCTCCAAGCGAAAAGACAAGGAAAAAAAAATCAAAGTTTCCCACCTAGACCACACAAATACTACAAAACAAATATACTTTTGTTTGTGGGTGCATTCTACATGCATTTATATATACACACACACACACACACACATATATATATAGTAGATACATGCGCATATGCACAGAGGTATGTGTATATATCACACAGGTATATCTGAACCACAAATGGTTCAGATGAAAACAAAGTCCTTATTTCTTTATGCCCAGCGATAAGCAACATGTCCTTCACTGAGGAACTGTGCCAGGCAGCACCCCACTGGGGCTGCTAACTCCAGCCTGCCAGTCTTGCACCCTGAGCGCGGACTGACGCCGACGAATGGGCCACCATGGGAGCCATCCTTCTGGAGATGCCGTCCTTACCTCGGAAATTAGAGGTCACTTATCAGCTATGCAAAAAGAGTCTCCTCAGTCCAACTAGGGAAGCAGTTAAGGCCTTTCTCCTTCCCCAGTCCTTCAGGAATACAACAATTGAATTGCTGCTATTGTGTCCTGACCAAGGAAACAAAACTGCCTGAATGGCACTGTTTCCAGAGGCGGGATCCACTGAGYGCTCACGCACTGATCTACCCCAGCTGATGGGTGACAACTTGCTCAGCCAGGATAAATCAGCTGAGTTGTGCACATTTCCACAGCAGCTCAGCATCATCAACAGTAAACGTGCAAGGAGGGATTTGCTGCGCTCTTACTCACACGAAGAAGGTTCTCCTCACTCACCATCCTGCTCAGGACTCGCCACTGAGTTATCTTTCTCCTTCCACCTGCTCACTGCATCGACACCTCAACCTTCACCTTTATATATCAAAAAGGTAACGTGATGTTGAGATGTACCAAGTGCGCACGGATCCTACTGATTTTGAACACTCTGAGGCGAGGGAAAAAAAAAAAAAAAAACAAACACCCTACAAATGAAAGTTGGTTTACTTGGTTAGTGCTTACAGAGTGGTTTAGATGCCTAATCGCAGGCAAAGAAATTGGGCCATCCGGCCTCAATAGCCTGAGACACACTAAAAAGAGCAGTTAAAGCTGCAAAGAAGATAATTGAAGTACAGTAAGAGGAGCAACAAACAGACCATATGTTCACTTGGGGACGGGACTGTGCTGCACGAGTGCAGGCCGGGGCTGTGATCCACTGCAGCGCGCACCTGAAGCGTTTCGCTGGGATGGGGTTTAATCAAGGGGTCCTAAGACAGCCCGAGGCTGTAAACTCCAGACAAGCATGAAGTGCAAAGCAACTGCGGAAAAAAAAATAAATAAAAAATAAAAAATAGGCTGCTGCTGTTTCGAAATGCATAAACAGTAGCATTACAGAGTGTGGAATCAAGGGAGCAATAACCGCGTTGTTTTATATGGACTCTGCGAGGCCAGGTCTGCAGCTGAACACGCCGCTTCGGTGCCGCTGTTGCCTTCGTTTCTGTTATTCCAAGATTTATTTTGTAAGTCAAACCGGTGCCGCTGGAAAAGCGCTAGCTTCAACCCCAAATATAAAATAAATCACAAGGAAATCAACGAGGGCAAGTGAAGTGATAAAAGATTGAAGAAATATGTTCAGTGCAGATGGTTACGAGAACGGAGTGTGCTGGGCCTACAGATGGGTCGATATAACAACACGCACATACCTGGAAAGGGTTAAGTGTGATGGCATTCCCAGCGGAGTACATGGACACCAGGAACGAAAAATCCCAAGCAAACACCATTCCCAGCATGTAAAGCCTGCTTCCTCTGCATTCCTGCTGCACAGAGAAGCTTTTCTGCAAAATTTGCAGTGCAAAGTCACACAGACTTTCGCCCTCCCCAGTCTCCTCTTGCCACAGGATTTGCAAGAACTCAGTATTTCTAAGGGAGGCTGAGACCAGTAAATACTAGTAAATCTAGGGGAAGAGCAGACAATGACAGAAAAACAGCCTGCTCAACCTGAGGCTAACAATAGAAATAGTTGGACTAAATAGCACAAAGCTCTCTCAAGTAGAACAACCCTGYGTTCATTACCTAAAATATAACAGTAGAGAAAATGGATACCTCAATTTGGCATCTCCCTGTGTGATCCCTTTATTATTATATGCAGGAGGGCCACCCAAGAGAAAGAACAAAATTGTCCTGTCGACTCTGTTTATTTCTAACCCCAACTCTCTTCAACACTCGACAAGACARTTTTTGAGAAGGTCACATTTCGAGAGCTGCCAGATTGAAGCTGCAAGACCTGAACTCTCCGCTGTATCTAACACAGAAAGGAAAATCCGAAAGGTAAAGAGACACCAACTGAATTTTGAAAAAGAGATGGTGGCTCAAGGTCCAGTGTCTTAATGTTGTCATGCATCAAAAGCCACCAAGCAACACTTAGGAGAGCCAAAGCACAGAAAYTGATTCTTCCTTTTTTAAAAGCAGTTTTCTATTGTGAGTGCACTTTTACTGGAATATTTTGTAGGAATCCATCAATTGTCATTGACACTATACATAGGAAATAGCAATAAATAAATGGTTYCAACTTCAGTAGCCAAAATTTTACTTAGACATACATTATAAACCTAAACAAGAGAACATTATTGRAGACTAATGGAAAAGAGAAACCTCTTGTTGAAAGCAAGAATGTTTCTGTACCTTGGCTTTAGCAAAGCCTTGCCAGAGTCTCCCATGGTAGCTTTACAGCCAAATTCAGGAAATACAGACTGGCCAAGCAAACTGTCAGATGGGTGGGAAACTGAAAGGATTGCCAGGCTCCATGGRTGGTGATCAGCAGCCCTCGGGGGATCACATGTGGAGCACTTTGATTTCCAGTCATGGAAATTGAGTCATGGAGTTTCCAGCCATGCCTCTCTGCAACTTGAAAGAAATTAATATACAGCAGTGAGTCCAACTTAGGGTCCCCAAGACAACCACAGGGCTAGAGCAGGTTATGGAGTCTCCATCTTGAGAGATATTTGCTGGACTGAACAAGGCACTGGGCAATCTGACCCAACCAGGCATCCTCTGGGTGGGGATTGAGCCATAYGACCAGCATCAGGTCCCTCACAACCTAGATTTTTCTGTGTAAGAACCTATCCAAATATTTGCTAATATTTGCTAATCTATGCAAACATTTGTTCTGTCTTCAGAATTTTCTTTCCAAAAACATTATTTTTTCATTCTAATTTTATGTTGCTGAAAATATCATTATTCTCATGGAACAAAAACTCCACTTTCTAATCAGCACCAGTCTGAGCAAAGCTTCTTATGAAAGAATAACTTTCTCCATGCTCCCAGCTTCAATTTCTACCAAACAATTCACTGAGGCTCATACCAGATTCAGTAAAGAAAAATTATCTTCAACAACATTACTCCTTATATTCTTGACATGCTTGAGGTCTACTTGGCTTTTCATGCAGTTTCTGACAGYAGCCAACGAGTAGCTGTCTCTGACTCTGTCCTCCTATCTGGTCTAGATGCTCRAACCCACAAACCAGCCTCTGAGATCTTACCATTTTCTTACCCCGCGCTCTCTGTGAGCTTTTTTACTACAGAAGGGTTAATACACTTTTAATGTGCAGCAGGCCTCTGATATAAGCAGAGGAAAACTAAATTTGATCATATAAACAACAAGTAAACAGAACTTCATACACAACACTACACTTATGTGCATTTTGTTAAAGCTTTTTTATGAGAGGGTCTCAGAAGAAATGTTTCCTTCCAGTTACTTTTCATCCCTTATTGGTTTAATCTGTATTTCTCCTTTCCTTCATAAAGGGAAGAAATAGAAGAATGCACTTGYCTGGAGTTTTCTGGGCATTTTTTCACAATGAGGGATACCAGCTAGATCCTGAACAAAAGCAGTGCTGATAAACTGCAGTCTGGGCAACTCTTTAAATGCAGACAAATGAACAGCAGGTGCTAGTGCCAAATTAATATAGAATTTGACCCATCCCTCTTCTGTTTTTTTTGTCAATTGCTGTTCACCAGTGCAGCACAGAGATCTGAATCAGATTTCCTGATTTCCATCAGATTGACASGGAAGGGCTGTTTGATCTAAGCCAAGTGCTAGAGAGCTGGTGGTCATGCACATTCTTCAGTGAGACTCAGTCATTTAACAGCATTACATTCACTGTAAACGCAGTATAAATGAATTCATTCTTYATTATTCTTCATTACAAGGCTTTTCAAATTCTGCTCTTAGTTTCCTCGGTTCAAATCAGTACTTTGAAAATGTGATGCCATATTTTAAAAGCTTGAAAGCACAATCTGGACACCTTCCTGCGTGAAGTGGGCAGGCTCAATAGGCATCTGTTTTAAATCCATCATGCATACATGTGCATATAGATATATCTATATGAATGAACATGTGCATGTGAGTGCACATTCAGTAGTCCAAATCCTAAAACAAATGTGAATTGAGAAGAGAACATCCTTTCTCAGCCACTAGAATGGCCCTTTGATCTCCTTACAAACACAACATACACTATGGCTCACTCCAACGCAAGGATTACTCTACTGGTACTCCAGTAATTTAGTGAGCTACTACAGAAAAATTTAAACTTTCTGTAAAGATTATTTTAGTTTGTAGGAAAAAAGCAAAATCTTTTTGTGTTATGATGAAGGGTAGCTCATGTACAGGAGAATGGATTATGCTTTTTGATAAGCAACAAGAACATAGTATGGAAGARCCTTTAATACCTTTAGAACTGGCTTTCAAGGCCAGTGAATAGGAACATTATGAACATTCACCAGATTCAGGATGATCTCATAGTAAGGATGCTGTAAAGGAGCTTCTCTCCATGACTAAGCAGAGAAATTTCCAAACTTTTGCACCTATATATAGTATATTTTTATAACACAGTTTACATAGAATCCCTAAAATTTCTTCTAGGTTACTATATACTCTTATAAAACTTTTACTCAGAAATACAACAAAAACAATGCAAATGATACACCAGGGTATAATATAATCAATGGCTTTTTGCTATCCTTCTGATAAAATAACTTTACTTGAGTGACCTAGCAGTTAAGAATGAGGAGGCACGTAAAAAGGTGAGAGTTTCATACCTAAAGTATACCCTTGACCAAACCTTTCTGTAAAATATTCAAAGAATTAAACATTGGATGGAAAGTAGCTGATTGGATTGAAAGTAGCTGGCAARGATGTGTAAGATCATAATCAAGTCCTGATCTAGCTAAGTTAAATTTAATTGAGGCCTCCTTTACTTTAGCTGCTGAACTGCCTTCTTAAATTCACAGAATATCTGTGGAGTCTGACAGAATAGCTGAGGGACAAAGATGAGGCCAATAGGGAGTCAGACAAAGCTACAAAAATATGTTTTTATTCAAGAAACTGATAGACAATGAGAAGCTGGGTACATGGAAAGGCAGCTTTATCCGTTCAAACCAGTTTTAAGTCACTGGCTTCTGTTTACAGTAACAGTATTGCAATAGGTGCGATACTCTAAGGGGATCACGGAGTCAAGGCTTATAGGAAGACACTAGAGACAGAAAAATACCTGGAAAACAGAAAAAATATTTCGTCCATACAAGTCCTTTCTCCAGCTCTGAAATCAAAGCAGTGAACGTTAAAGTAAAAACTAAACTAAAATCAACTCCTCTGTGTTTAAATAAATGATGTGGTTCAGATCAGGACCCTCAGCCTGTATAGTAGAGAGGCAGGCATAACAGGGTGACTATGGGACTCCACAGAAAGCTGATTTTTGTAGCACAGATAAAACCACAGAAATAAGGAAAGTGCTATAAAATCCATCTTTCTAAAGAGCCCGTGTTTATAATGCCTAATAATCAGGAATTTTTGATGAGTGCATATCTTTAGGAAGCGTTTTGTATGACGTGTTTAAAAATATTTAGTGTAGTTAACYAGAGAAAGATATTCAGGAAGAGAAGCATTCGGAATCTGAGACGTTCATCTCCCCAAAAGAGCTTTCCTTAACTTCCTGAAATATTTTTTCCATTTAAGTTTGAGACAAGTAGAGAAAGGACACAAAACAGATAGGTGTTGAGAAGCACACTACTCAGATTTACAGCCAATCATTTATTCCCAAGGCCATGCAGCAACTCAAGCTCTTATTAAAATCATTTGTGCAGTTGCTTTTCCCAAATGGTCGCACTGCTAATCAGCAAGTAACCAACATGAGAACACGGGAACCAACTTGAGACTCTACATTTTAACTACCAGCCACCACGGCCTCTTTTGTGCCTAGAACACATTAATCCTACCCCATCCAAATATTTGTGATCAGGATTCTACTGGGATTTACTACAAGTAGTCCGTTTGAGGGATTAGAGTTTACTAATCCAGTTTTTAAAGATATTCCCTGTAATTCTTCTGCTCTTTCACTCCTCTTTAAATTATTGCTGTTTGTGAACATAAATTTAAGCAGGAAAAAAAGAATTAAATTTAGTAAGTGGACAGCCTCTTTCTCATAATGATAAATGCAAATTACTACTTAATTGACAGTGACCTGATGGCTATATATACATATATGACAGGTGTCATGGAAGCACGACAAAAAAAATTGGCATAAACTCAAGGTATTTGATTTAATGTCCAGGGAGAGATGATTGAATACCTACAGAGCTGCCAGTAAGAGGCGTAGGAACAATTTATCTGAGAGATTTGGAACTTTCTGATCAAATAACAATTCAAAGCCGTCCCCCAACTGTTGTATTTATGGAATTACCACAGTAAACGATTTATTGCTTTGGAGGAGGTCAATAACAGTTTGTGAAAAGTCCAAGTTAGAAACATCTTGAACTAAGACAAGCATTCAATACAGAGTTCATCATTAGAAACTTTAAACTGTCCCATATAAAAAGAGAAACTGATGCTTGACCTTCATCAGTTCTTCTCTGTGTGTGCATGAAAGTATAGTTACTGAAAATAAAAAAGCATGAAAAAGGTCACCAAATTTAAGCGGGAGATTAGGCACACCAGTTAAAAGCGATTGATGGACATTTCTGAGTAGGCTCTGACAAGGCARCACAAGGGCTGATGCTCATTTTAAAATAATGTGTTTACATCCAACTGTATTAGCCTTTCTCCAGCCCACCATGATCCTTCAGGCAGGTAACAAATGTGTTGCCTGTGTTGGCTACGGGCTAAATTACTGACCTGCGAGTGCATATAGTATTATMAATGAGATTACGAATTTAAGCCTTCCTATAGCAAATGAAAACGCTGTGAAGGACTGGTGGCCTCTCCCTGTCCTTTTGGGATGAAACCTTGGCCTTCCCTTGGCCTCCCTCACGGAGGATTTTACACATTTGTTTCAAGGAGACCAGAATTTCACCCACAGACTTTGGTCAAACTTAGGCAAGCTTAACTGGGCACGACCAACTGGCACCTCAGCCTCAAGAGCCTTGTTGTTGTTAGTGAACAAGACCCATGCTCCTGCAAATTCAAAAAGTAAAGCTCAACTCTGGGATATGAAAGTGCAACCTCAGCTAAACCTGACTAGGCCAAGCAGGAGTTTGTCAYGCAAATCCAGGTCAAGAATCCTCAGTGTTACCCACCATCCATCCCGTAGCAAGTCATGCGCTCAGGCAGCCTCCGGCGTTTTTCAAACCTGATCTCTGCCCCTCAAATTTTAGATTTGTTACTGAATACAGAGCAAGACCCTGGAGTCACAGCTCACTGGTGCTTCCTCCCTCATGCTCCCTCCATGGAGAAGAGCAATGTCCATAAAAACACCCTCTGCTGCTACCACAGGTCCAACGAGGGCAGGGCCTCTTCGCAGGCAAGTCAAAATGCTAAAACTCCCAGTTTTGCAGAGGTTACACAACCTGCCAGCTTTGCTGTAGAGACYAACACCAGCGTGCTGGATGTTCCTTAGCACTAAGAAGTAGATGCCCACAGAGGCAAGSAAGAAAAAGCTTGGGATTAGGGCAGCAGCGGCTCTGCAGCGCTCACAGCGGCCTCGTCCGCCTTCCCTCGCGCAGWTCCAGGGTGGGCACGAGCAAAGCAGTCAGCCTTGGAGCTGACAAAGGCAGAAAGGCGGGAAAAGATGGGACTTAGTTTTTAATGATGCACTTAGATGTGTGAAAGCTTCCTCCTTTAATGCCTCTTTGATCATTCCCCTCCATGAAATGAGGCTAAAATCAATTTTTTTTGCTATTCTAGACATTTCTAAAGGATGGAGCATGGGCTCTATCTCCTAAAGTGAATAAACCACATCAGTTTCCAGAATGCCTAAATGATTTGGAAATCATTCTTCAATGGTGTTGAATGAAACTTAGGAGATTTGAAAAATGAAATTTTGTGCTTTTGGAAGATTTTTACAGGGCTTGATCTRTTGAATTCTCATTCTTACCAAAGATTCAAAGTACAGTTTTACCAATAATAGTAAACCAGGAGCTGAATATACTGTGTTACCTAAGGCAAAATTTGAACATGTTAGAATAGCCACTTGTTTAAGGATAACTCCTGTGTTTCCTCCCCTTTCCTCACTTTAGCTACAGTACAGTATCTGATCTTGCACAGTCTTAACTGTCCTCCTGCTTCGCCAAGCAGAATACTTAGCCTCAGAGAGTAAATTCTTTTTTTTTTTTTTGTGAGTATATATAAGAGTTGCTTTCATTTTCCTTTAGAATAGTCATTAAGCAGATACATGAACAAGAAGTTACCTTTCTCCTTTTAWCTGCAACATTTGCTTTTAAAATCATTGGAGGTTTTACAAACTAACACAAAAAAAAAGGAAAGAAAATTAACAGTCATAAGTATCAATTTCTCTGAATAAGTTTTGAATCTAGGTGGTGGCTGATGGGAGGCTCCCTCACCTCTGAGCAGGGAACTGCTTTTTTGAAGGGTTAAGGGGAAAAGCATCAGAGAAGCGAGAAAACAAGAAAAGGAGAGCAGAGTGTAAAGAATGAGCTGACAGAGCAGATAAAGCAAAAACCACACTAACCATTTCTGGCACAAAACTGTTCTAATAGCCCCAAAACAAATTGCTTCCTTTTACTAACATTTCTTTTTCTTTTTTTTTTCCTTGGAAGTGACACAGATGAGATGTCTCCAAGTAGCCACGAGCATGAAGGTTAATGAGGCATCCCATTAGTATTTCCTAATTGTAGCATGCCCTTGTGACCTTTGGGTCCATACTATAGCAGAACGCGAGTAATAATTCAGAAGAGCCTACAAGAAAATCAAGATCCAGTAAAGGAAGCCCCAGCACACCTCGGAGAATAGCAGGGGAGAAGCACCATAAAAGTCAATGGCCAGGAGGGTGGTGGGTTTTTAGGGACATGTTCTGCCCGATGTTAGGCCTTATTGCTCAGTGCTGAGCAGGCAACTGCTGAATCCCTCCCCATTCTGCTTTATTATTGGGCAGGTGTGATTTAGTGCTAGCCAAACACGTGGTTGACAGCACTGCCAAGCAGAGACAGGCGAGCAGCACAACGGCCAGGGCTGGCTGCTGCCCAGCTTTATGAGCCATGGTCTCACTTGAAGTCCTTYCTTGAGAACACTTCCTTAAGAACCGCTTCCTTCCTCATTCCTGGAGAAAAAGGAGGAGCCAAGTGCTCTTCAAGGTGGGGAAAACACTGTGGTCAGCAACAYGCAAGTGGCCACAGACAGTTTCTTTCCCTTTGAGAAGGGCTCCTTGAGCACATGGGCCTGGAAAGGATCTCCTGCTCCTTCAACCCTGTTCTGATGGGAAGATTTACCAACCAGCCGGTCTCCCAGGCACCAAGAACTTTTGTCATTGGGTTGACTTGTTGATGGTCACAGTTATGCTGTGTAAATGGCACTTTGTTTTTTTCCTTCTTGCTTTTCCTTGCGTTTAATCTATACTACTGCTGAAACAAGACAGTTTAACCAGACCATCCACTTCAGAGGCCTAATAGGTGATACAGATTCTGCTGTACTTGAAAGATTAATCCAATCTACTATCTTTTCCCTTCTGCCTACAGGCTTACCTCTGTTTTTGCTCTGAAGGGTGTAAAATTGGCTTGCTGTCTCTGGCTGATAGAGCAGAACCAGTAAATAACAGTGAATCACCTCTATTTATTTGTATCACAGTACTGGCCAGAGATTATGACATCCATTGCTGGATGCCTCACAAATGTAGCGCAAGAAATAGCACCTATCCGTGGAGTTCATGAACAAATGTGTGATCAAGGAAGGAGGATTTCAGAGATAAGGGCTGAAGCATAGGGAACCTCAAGGGATGACTACAAACACAGCGCAGCGCTGAGCAGAGACACACAAGCTTGGAGCTTGCCCCTCTTCTCAGACAGGACTTAAACAGCCTACGCTGAGCGCTGTGTAAATAGCAAATATCCTGTTCTTGGTACCTCACTGGCCTGGGAGACTTTCCACAGCACTACAAGACATCTAGCAGACTTAGCTAAAGCAGCTTTCAAAAGGTCAGAGATTTTTTTTTTTTTTTCCAAAGCATATCTGGGACTTGAAGTGAAATCTTAGGCCTTTCAGTTTTGCAATGGGCACCAGGGGCCTTATTGAGCTCACCCTCCCTTCCCTCACCTTATGAGCTCACATTTGGAGAACAGTGAGAAAACACAAATTTATATCCAGCATATGCCCRTCCCTCCCTCAGGGGAGGCGCCTCCCGTGCGAGTGAGTCGTGGGGCTGGGCCTAGAGGAAGAGGGAGCCACCAAGGGCGACCAAGTGGATGCAAAGGAGGGCTCCTCACGTCATGCAACGGACTCGCACAGTGCAATGTGAATATTAAGAGTTAATTCAAATGTGAAAATCATACCTTGATCTTAGACTAAAAATAGACCTGCATGAATTAATATTTAAAGTTTACAGGGCGCTAGATAATAGGGTGACAGGTCCTACTATTAAATGCAGCTCCAGCTGGAAAAGAAAAAAATAGCAGGCCTCCTGGCTAGATATCAAGTGCTTGCCTGTACTTACACCTGTAACGTTTCATTTATTTTAACAATAAAATCTTTGATACGGAGAATATTGCTTATTACTGACGGATGCAAATTGAGCTTGCAAGCTGGTAGATCAAATTACTAGTCAGTATACAAACACAGCCTCCTGCAGCACCAAAACTTCAGGTATTTGCTTATATTTATACTGGCTAAACCAAAACAAAATAATCTTCCACTAAAATACATAAATAAATGACAAAATCCACATACATGATATATTCTGACATTAATCAGATAAAATTTAAATCAGATCTCACCGACTGATCCACTTCAATTCCACTCCCATGATCTAGGATTCCCAATGTCAGCTTCTCTGCTTGCTTCAAAAGTCTTCCAAATTTGATCCTTAGATAAATACAAAAACTCCCTTCTCCCCTCTTCATTTTGTTTCCTCATGTCATAGTCTTCTATTATTTTTTGTTTTATCATTTCTTTATCTATTTTTTTGCTTTATCTTTTCTTTATCTAATCCCCGGYCTGAAACCAATTGCCAGCTATACATACAACTGAATAACCAGGGGGGAGGTCAAGGTTTGACCTCAAGAGGCTCTAAATAGCAACAGCAATAAGTGGTGTATAAAAAAAAAATCAAGAAAATTGTAATAATCATGTGCTGTCATGTGACAAAATATCTTCATCATTCCCAACCCCCTTTAAAATATTTTCTTGGAGTTACTATGAGATCTGGCTACTTCACAGTATATTAGATGTCCTTGGCACACTTCTGCAAGCACTGATAAAGAAAATTAGACTATGGCACAAAAGCCAAAGCGAGCTCCTGCTGCATGTTACMAAGTTCTTTACTTGAAACAAACCTGAGGAACTGCAGGAGTTGTGTGGATTCAGAGTTATTTTGCCTTCTAAACATTTCATCAGGTGGGGAGAGGAAGGGAACACATATAAAGCAGAAAAGGGACCATCTTTGCAGTAAGACAAGATTAGAGCAGCTACAAAATAATTTGGAAAATCAGWAAACTTTTCAACAACAACAACAAAAATAACATACAATGCACTAAAGGTCATTTTTAACCACTCAAACAACATTAGATCACCTCTAGGCTGCAGCACAGCCCTCTCATTTGGTCGTAAGACTGGACATGCAATCCAAAAGTCTACCTAGTCCTCAGGGGTACCAGGCAGTACCTCATTTTATTAAGAAAGGCAGAAGGTAACATCACATGCACAAAGACAGACCTTATTTTAGAGTTTGCACAAATCTATGCCTTCTCAAAAGAGAAGCAGCAGTACTAAAATAAAAATGGACTTTTCCTGTTTAAGCCACATTTCCCAGATTTTTTTTTACTAAAATGCTTAGGTAATACACATCCAGGAAATAACAGCTACTAGACATTTTAAAAAGTTCTTATTAGTTGAGGTCTATGAGAAAGTTCTTTCTATTTATTCACTTTGAGACCAATAGAACCAATTCAGCTCTATTCTACAACCTTCTAAGTGGTTTAATTCAATGTCGTCCATACAGCCTTTGAAAGAATGTCAACATAAGCATTACCAGATATTAGCCAAAACTTTCCCCATGCATATCACAGAGTAAACATAACAGGTCTACAACCAATTCTACTTGCTAAACAGGTTGGATCTGGGTTKCTTTCTATGTTAACCTCCTATTTTTTCTGGCTTCCAGAGAACGTACATGCAGGCTTTTTGTAAATACAACTTAATTAACACACAATAATTCTTCTGTAAATTAAGCTGTGTTACCTGAGCTGAATAAATGTTCTAGTTTTAATTAATAATTGTGCATTCTGTCTCTATCATCAGGAAAGTTATGAAGTAAAATCTGTCATCCTATCATGTAATGAGAGAACAAAGTTTTTTTTGCATTTAACATCCTCTTGATCATAATATTTATAGTGGGGGGGTCAAGAAACTTGAGGATTTATATTGCACATACTGTAAACAGCTACACATTAGCTGCATCTGAGAACAATTTACCATCCTATACCTATTTGTTGTTACTGTTTAATTCATTACAATATGACAACCTTCTCGCATGTTCAGCTCAGGTACCATCATCTTTCCTCTTTCTTCATATTTTACCCATTTATTTGAACTCCCTGCAATTACAGCCAATTTTGAAAAGTTCTTCCTGATCTCACTAATATTTTCTTCATTACTAGTGATCTTTCCATCTGAAACTCTTGGAGTTTGTTTGCTTTTCTGTGAAGMAAAGAATCAGCTACTTCCAATTTCAYACCTACACTGGCAGAGATCATATTGTAACTCCATAAGGCTCTATATAAACACTTCCTCTGACAGAGCAAGTGTATCTAATACTTTACCCAAGTGGGGATGGCAAAGTAATAGCAAACAACTCGCAAGGGCTGGCATCGCATATCAGGGCATGACATTTTTTTCCAGATAGAATTGCCAAAGGTGAGGCAATTTCAACATGCCAAATAGAAATCTGGTCAGGAGAGGTCTACAACTGAACTTGTGTTCTATTAAACCTCATGTAGCTACTGATCCTAACAATGCTGCCTCAGGAAAAAAAAAAAAACACCACTAACAAGACTGGAATTGTTCTGTCCTATTTTATGTTAAAATACTTTTCATTCATTCTGYTCCACTACAGATTCTGCACAACAGAGGAGCACTGGCTTATGTCAATATTACAGTAAAAATAAGGACTGGGAAAGATACATTTCATCTGAATGTGGAATGTGTCAATATAAAATGAATTTTATGGGTCTATTTGTGTTTCTGTGGAGAAGCTAAGTGCTTGCAGGTGTTATTTTAGCCGGGGAAATAGGACAGTAGGAAACAGGATGTCTGCGCTGCTCTTTTCCCCCTCACTTCCCCAAGAAATTAACCCCTKTGGTCAGCTTCTGGCCTGAGAGCAAGGTAGGTTCCCTACAGTCCCCAGATCCTCACCAGCTTTGGGAAAACAACACCTGGGGAGAGGAGAGAGCCCCCAGATTAGGACACAACTGATGGAAAATTGGCATCATGAGCCTGGTGCTCCCTCTGCCAGCTGGCACATACCAACCATACCACTTGCGATGGTGCAAGCCGGGAGCTGCTGTTGGAAGCAGCTCTGCTGACAAGGMTACAGTGGGCAGCAAGCTGCACATGGGGCACTAGCATGTCCAGGCAGCAACGGTGGACAACAGCAGTCTAGGCTGTTTTGACAAGAGCACAGCCTGTAGGCCAAGAGGGATCATTGCCCTTTAGGATTTTTCAAAATTCCATCTAGATACCGAATTCAAYTTGGAACTCTCTAGTAAAGACAGACACCAGTAATCTGGAGCAAGCTCAGTGGAGGGCCACCAGGATGGAGGAGGGACTGGTACTTGTTCCACCTGGGGAAGGTTGTCCTTGCTGTGGGAAGATCACCGAGATGACAGTACGCAACACTTAGCAGTGGTGCAGAATGTGAAGACAAGAGCCRCTGAGTTTAAATCAAAAGATGACATTTTCAGGTTGGATTTAAGAGAAAAAGTTTTTCATCTGAGGACAGTCAAGCAATGGAGCAGGTTCCCCAGAAAGGCTGCATATTTCCTCCTTCAGGAAGAAACCCAGGAGGGTCTTTCAAGACCCAGGAGGATAAAGCCCAGAGCAACCTGATCTGACCAGTTGGTTGACTCTGCCTAGAGGCTGGGTCTCCTGAGTCCCTTCCTGCCTGAATTATCCTGTGACCGGTCACTCACAGGCTGAGAATACACATGACATCTCATACCAGTTTTTGAACACAAATCCAAAAAAAGATTCATTAGTTCAGATGGCTTCCCAAAACTACCTTTTTCTTTCATTCCATGGACTAAATTGCCTTATTGGCTTTTACATATTAGGGCATGTTGATAGGGCATGTTGATAGCACAGCTTGTAACTAAGAAAGAAGGCTAACTCCCCAACCCTACATTTATGCAAGGAGTGACAGGAAAACAGCAATAACCTGATATTTCATCTGCTGAACTTGACTCTTAAATATTTCACATCAACTTGACTTTCAATGGTATACAATCTGAAATGATGAGTTCCCTGATGGTCCCTCATGGTATCAATTTCACTGGGGAAAAACTAATTAAATGTGAGCTCCCTTTGATGTATGAAATAAATATGCTACAAACTTTCACCCCAAAGGCTGCCCAAGGTGCTTAATTATGCACAGCACATGTGTGGCACTGCTGGAATCCACCAGCTTTTCTATGGAAGAGCAGTAGCAAGCAAGCCCAACACAGTACAGAGACCTGATGGAAGTCGTCCATGAGGAACTCTGTGGGTGCAATCCCCTTTCCTTTGCTATAAGGCATTTAAGGCCCAGATTATTTCCCAAAATATGCAAGAAGGCCAAACTGAAGAACATGGTCACTAGAAGTAGTTGTACTCAGGGGAAACGGCCTTTGTGGTGCTTTTTCCACTGAGGAGACAAAGTACCTTAGCCAACTTAGTAGCTCCTTAACAAGACTGTTTGGGTTTTTTTTTTTTTTTTTTTTTTTTTAAAACACCAGCTCATATGAACATAGACCATACTTCCCAAGTGAAGTCAAAAGGGTTGCTTTCCTTGTGCTAGGTTTGAAGCTTGCCACAGAGCAAACAGCACAATTCATCTGCTTCAGCAGGGCAAAGGGCTGAGCCGCCTCCCTGGATTATTTCCTAGCTGCTTAGCATACTGCCTGATAAGCTGATCTTTACTTACTGAGACTCAGCTTCAGACAAATCCTGAAATTACCTCTAGTGATAAAATATATGCATCTGCCATTGAATGCAGCTGATCTACGAGACCAATTTGAACATCTCAGGGTCACTTCAGGTGCAAACATAAATAATGATTTTTCCCTCTTTTTTTTTTAATTTGTAAATCCTTGATATGGCCTTTGCTAACGATGCATCTATCCTCTTTACTACCCACTTGATGTGTGAATAAACACAGCAATGACTTGAACAATAAATTACTCCTAATTCCATATGAAGAAACCAGCCAGGCCAATACAAAATGGGTCCAATTTCTACTTTGTGGACGGACAGTTTTTAACCCTTTCCAACCCATAATGCTCCAATTCAGCCCAAGGCCATGTCCAGCCAGCCTTCCAGAGCCCTCCCTGGGGGCTGGTACCTTTCCTCAATCTGGGGAGCTGCCAGCATTCCTTGGGCAGTCTGTCCTAGGCAAGTTTTACTGCTTCGATTGCTCTACTGCTGTCCCATTTACCAGCTTCCCTTGCAACCTTATAGGAAAACTGTCCTGCAACCTCTCACCTTGCTCCCTTCCCTTCAGCCTTTCCATTCACTCCATGCCTGCACCCCTCTCCCAGCTGCCTGCTCTCATTCCCTCTCYTGCCAGCTTGTTCTGCACAGTGTGTCTCATGCTGTCCTTGTTTGCTGTCTGCCTTAGTCATCCCCAATCGCCGTCCCAGTTGTCTTCTGCTTTCCATCTGCAAGGTGTGCCTTTGGCTCTCCCTGCTTTTCTGAGCCTTAGCAGGCAAGAAGTCCTTTCTGTTGTCACTGTCTCAGACAACTTGCTGACTGTTCTTACAGCTTCACACTCTCGCTTCCTCCTCACCTCAGTACCGTTTCTGTGACCCGCATCACTGCTATTTACTAGTCCTGCCGCCAACTGCTGCTCTCTTACACTCCTTGCTTAGTGCCCCTGGCTGTTCTTGCCACCTCTTCCAGCTTTCTCCTCGACTCCCTGTCCTAACCATGTTCCAGGTGTCTGTGGCGCCACTTTCTCTTTCTTCCTCGATAACTTTTTTCCCCGTGGCCTGTGCTTGTTTCCACCTTCCTTGCAGGCCTCAGGCTTTGCACTCTGCTTGTGAACATGTCCTCCCATGGCTTCTCACAGCTGCCTTTCTCAACTGACCCCTACTTTTTCCAGCTGTCCTTCACCACTCACCCACACTGCTCCTCTGCCACCTTCCCTCGCACCACCTGGCTGGTTGCCCACCAGCCTTTATTTTGTGGTCTCTCTGCTCCATCTTCCACCTTTCAGCAATCTTCTTGCCCTATTTACCACCTGCCCTCACTGCCTCTCTCCTAGCTACAAGGTCTACTTCTTCACTTCCCTTCAACAGCCCTGCAGCACGTGGGATAAGTGGAGGGAGGTTGACAACAGACCAGTGGATTATCAATAAAATGGGTAGTGCCTTTGATGCCAGCTTTAAGGCTGGGAAAGGCTCTTTTTGAGAAATGATCTAGGCTCACACACATCCTTCAGATTGAAAAGCCCAGAGAAGCTTTACTGAGAAAGTCCATAGCTCTATAGGAATTCTCCTGATGAAATACACTGAACTGCAGTAGTTTCAGTGCTGAAAGGGCTCATGCTGTAAAAGTACATTGATACTAAAGAAAAGATCCAAGCTTTCCCTTTGCTATACAATGATTAACATATATGAAGTGATCTTATGCAAGTATGAATAGACCAAATAATACTCATTTTGTTGTATTTATTAAAGTCCATCTGATGGGTTTTTCTATGCAACCAACAGTAAAATTGGAAGATCACTGAGCTGGCGCTCTACTCAATAGGCAGAGCTGAAGTGCCCCTTGGTAACTCTGCCACATTCTCCACAGGGTCACACACACACTTCTACTTCTCACCCTTATTGGCAATATTCCTGTAAGGGAAGGTTGTTAATAACAGAAGGTAAAAGAACCTGAGCAGGCAGGCTGCTCAAGTAAGCAGCCATCCAAAAGCAATTGCAATTCTCCCTCCAACCAGCTCTACTTATGAATTACCATTTCCTCCCTCTCTTCTGGCTGCTAAGCTATTCCAAAAATATAATGATTGGCAAGTGAGAAGTGTGAAGAAAGGGGAAAAATGCAGACACATACCTGTTTTAGCAGAGTTTTCCTTTGATTGCTGCCAACCCACTCGCAGCTCTATCAAATTCTAACTCAGTGACTTTGTCTCCTCACGGTACCTGAAATAGCCCCAAACTAATTAAATGCATCCCTTTGCACAGAGTGAGTGAAAGAACAGAGTATACTTTAATAAGTCTGACTTTACTGTGTTATGAAGCTTATTTCTCACCTTAGCAATATCTCTATCAGAAAGTCTGTAYCTAAAGTGCACAATTTTAACTGCATACAGAAAATGCTGGTGCAGTTTATGTTGACTGCTTCTCCAAATTTAAATATATCAAAATGGACAAAAATACCAATAATTTACAGARGAGATATCACTTTGCAAACACAGTTTGCATATAGTCTTTATTATAACCTATTAATAGCACGGCTCTGGAAGTGTGTGCAGAATTAAAATTGGGTCAACCATGCCATAAAAATAATAGGTCGTTCCCCYGGATAGTTAATCCTTGAAGGATCCTGAAGGTGCAACAAGTAGTGAGAATTACTGAACCAATAAATTATTTTGTGCTTTGGAAAATACAACACACCTCAGTATAGCTTATGTAGCGATTAAAAAAAAGAGTTTATACACTTCGATGCAGGGATGRAGTCTCTTCACCAAGAAACACATAATTTAGAAAAAACAAATGTTTTTAGGCTGGTTAAGGAATGTTATTTTTCTTCAATGCTATCACTGAACTTCTAGAAACATAGAAAGCAATTCCAAGATACTCATAGAAATTAGTGTCAGCTTTCCCTATGCATTTGTGCACGCTTCTTCTAAGTAATGTAAGACAGTCCCTGTTTCTATTTTACTAAAATGTACTTGAATTTTGAGGGTGTAAGTACTCAAGACTTTTCTCTTTTTTTCTTTCTTGGCACAGATGAATTGCCCTTTCAATGTACATGCATAAAATAAGGGTGAAGAGCTTTTGTAGCTGAAAGGGTTTTTKCCACTCCATAGAGATTTTGTGAGAGTTTACCTCCTATATAGTATCAGCATTGTCTTGAATTTCCCAATTAGATCATTATCAAAATAAACATTAAAAAAACCAAACTCCATATTAAAAATAATCAAAACACTCTTTTCCTCTTCTGCTATTAAGCTCTTATATCTTTCTCTTAACATACTACAGTATTTTATGAAATAAGAATAAAAACAACTTCATGCTAATCCAGTCACCTGGGAAACAATAAAAATGCAGTTCTCAAGTCTGCAGAAATTCTGAGGCATGAGCACAGAGCATTCAGAATATCAAATAAAWAGAAAATAAAAACATCTATGTAATGCAGAATTCTTTCAAGCTGTATACTAGCACCTAAGTTTATCAGGCACAAGAGTCACCTATCTATGCAAGCAGATTAAATCTTATAGAGCTYGCTCAAGGTATTCATCTATGATAACATAGCAGCAGAGACAGCAACACAGACAAAACATTGGGATTATACGAAAATTTATATTACATCTATAAACATATGTCAACAAAAACATTTCTTGTCTAACATTGCACTGACTGGTATTTCAAGTCATCACATAGCTCATGCTGGACGAAAATCGCAACCCATTCAGATCCATGGACTTGTCTTTTACAACCTTTCCTGGAACTGAAGTATATTTGTTAAATATCCCAATCAGCGTTTCTACAACTATGGAAAAACTGTACTAATGGCCCAACAAAAGGAGGAAAATCAACAGCAACATTGCCCTTTTCCTCGCTCTTATCATTGCATCTCAGCTTTCCTGAAGCTATTAAAAGATTATGTTCTCAAAAATGCTTAGAAATTCAAGTATTGCTAGTCTTAAAAGGGGGCATTAGAGTTACAGCGTGGATTAAGTGACTTTTATGAAAGTCACCATGTTCATGAACAGAGTCCATGTCCTTTGCAATCCACCCTGACACACAGCACAATTTCTTGGAGCAAAGAAGAGGCAGATTTGGTATGTTCTCTAAGATCAGGTAGGACTAACAGCATCCAAAATAGCTCAAAGCAATAACAACAGCCACTTAACATAGTCGAAGTCCTCCTAAGAGTCAAGGTGACAAAACAAGCACCTTGGTGAGCAGGACAGGCAGGCTTAATTCATCATAGATAACAGCTTACCTGAGCCTTCCTTCTTTGCCATACAGGACAGCTCTTTTTTAGTACCAGATCATTTGTACATCTTCATTCTTTTGGGCTTGGCATTAGGACATATCTTAATAACTCGTAAAGGGAGATCTGACAATAAAAACCACAGCTATGTAGGCATTGGGATATGATATGTAATTGGGATGTGTGTGTAAATGCATATTTACACACATCCCAATGTGACTGGGATATGTGTGTAAATGCATATTTATTCACAGAGGTATATTTTGAATATGATATAAATAAAGCAATAGATCAAAAAATCCATCTTCATTCTGACAGTTAATTGTTTCCACTTTTCATTGGAACTTCCTGCATCATTTCTGGAGGATCCTTCTCCTGAACTGTGAACTTTACTATGGGGTAGGGATTCTTCAAAAATATATATGGTCAATCAACATAAATAGTTATTATATAATGGTTATTATATTCTCAGTGATGAAATACTGAATATTAAGAGAATAATATGAAAATCATGCAAGAAATAATAATTATCTGATATGGCAAGGCATTTGAAATTGCATGCTACAGAGTAACATGTTATTTCAGCAATACAGGATATTCTTACAGCAAACAGCATCAGTAAATTTTATTTTAATTTGCACTGAAAGCTGTAGGTTAGAAAACAAACTCTTCCAGCCCATGCTTCTGAAAGACCTTCCTCTTCCTGAAATTTTGGGAAACTTCTTGAAAGTTTTACAAAGCCTTAAGTATTTTCAGTCTCCATTTGAGATGGCCCCTTCTAATCTAATTACATCTTCTGATATAAATGGCAGCTTCACTTTTTAGAATATGATTTTATTCATTCTGTACAGTGAGGTGGTATGACACAATAGGTATAGAAATCCTAAGAGACAGATTTAATAGATCTAGGATCTCTTATCACATTCCTTTTCAGTTCTTATTTGACAAATTGCTTTCATCTGAGCTCTCCTGAGGAGATAAGCCAGAATCTTTTATCAGCTTCATTGCCCTTTTCATAAAGGTTCTTTTAGCTAATTTTCTTCACCATGCTGCTTTTTCTCCCCTCAACAGTTTATTAAGCCTTTGCCTTACATTGGTAAGTGTTCTATAGCTCTTCTGAGTTCAGATAATCTTAGAGATTTGCTGTCTTTTTTTTTTTTTTTTCTCCTCCATTTAAGAGGATTCATTTTTACCAAATATTTTCTATTTAGCTTATTAGGTCTATCAAGCAACATTTCCCAAGTTCTCCCTCTGGCCATCTTCCATGCAGTACAATTGTTGGCATCCAGTACATTGCTTTTTAGAGCAACAAGATACTCTCAGTGCCAATTTCCACCCTTGTGACAGAGGAACCCACCCAGTGCTTTCCCAGGCTGTCTCCAGAGCATCCCAGAAAAGCCTGACACATGGGCTCACATGAACTTCCATGCAGCTTGTAGGAATTTATTCCAACGGCGGCTGTGTCAGAGGCAGGGCAGGCTGGGGACGGAGGGGACGAGGCGCCTCCGGCTGCAGCGGCTGCACTAGGGAGAACCCCTTCTGCGTGGAGCTCCGTTTGTTCCCAGGACAGGACCCACCTGAGCACCTGCTTGCTGTTCTCCTGTCACACAGCACCACAGAAAAGCTGGATTTCCCCCGAGCCACCAAGGGCTCTTTTTAACCTCTGCAAGAGCCAATCTCCCCTCGCCCTCCATAGGATGTGAGGCTTAGCGTCTATACTCTGKACTTGGCACCCATCTCGAGAGACAACCCAGAGCCTTTCCTCCTCCGCCCCTCACACACATACTTGATATATGCAGTAAGAAATCATTAATAAAACACCGCCCATTCCTCTTTGAAGACAGCAATTTCTTAACTTGAAGACACACACACACATATATGCTTTCCAAGCAGCTTCAGCTCAGTGTCTCTCCCATGCACTCACTCACCTGCATATCTCTGTATAGAGAGCTCTATAAAAACACTGCTCATTTCTGATTTTTTTCAATAAAAAAAAAGTGCCTCCAATTCTTCGCTCACTTTTTAAAAAGGAAAAAAAGTAAAGTTTGGTGTAGCAGTGAAGTTTGGAGGCAACTTGGCAAGCTAATTAGAGCTAGTGTGGCTGAAGAAAGTAGGTTGGGATAGTCTGAGAGAACAGCAACCTTCCCAAAGTTTACATAAATGCTGCAAAATTGGAGGCATCGCTTTGTTTATCCCTGAAGGGAGAGCGAGGAAACTCATACCTCCATCCAAACTGAGCTTTTCTGCACTCTCCACAGAATTTTACTCCCTTACTTTTGATTGTATATACAAAACACACACAAAAAAAGACAGGCACTAATTAAAATAAATTGAACTGTTTGCGCAAGAAACACCCAAAGGGGTACCTGAACTGTCTACTGAAGAACAATCCCACATAGCTGTCCTCCCAGGCTCCTCCATCTACTATATTTCCCTCAAAAAAAAGCAAAAACCCAAAAAAATCTTTCTTACCAAGCATGGAAGGAAAACCCAGATTTTCTCCCAGTACAAGATAATGAATTTCAATTCTGCTCTAGTGAACTATATAACTTACGTGACTCAAAATAAAATGGGGAAGTTATTCCCATTTCCCTCTTACTTTAGTAACTTACAAGTACCGAATAACTACACACTAAACACCAATTTTAAAAGTAGATTCTTGCGACTTCAGCACTTGCATGTGATTTTGGGCAAACCTTAAAACGCCAACAAAAAATAGCACTAAAGTACACTTAAATCACAAGAAGAAACTAACCACTTAAAACAACACTACAAAAATGAGAAATGATGCAAGCTGTACTAACACCAATTCAAAATTCCCCTTTTTTTTTTTTTGGTCACTCAAAGTCAACAGCAGCTCTTCATTGCAGCTATGGATTTTATACAACATCATGAAAGAAAGAGCTGCTGCGAAGAGAGACCCAAACAGAGAACTGACGTGGCTGCACAAGGGTGCTCGGGCTGTGTCCAGAATGCCAAGACTTTTAGATCCTTATATTCCAGCTCCTCCCCACCAGAGAAACCTCATTGCTAAGAATGTCAGGTGTTCTCAGCAAACTCTTAATAACTCTTACRTGCCCTACCAGTCTATGTGTGAGAGCTGATGGCTCTGCAAATGCTCATTGCTGCTCTAAAGCATGTGCAAGCTCAGATCATCCTTCCCATGCCTGCCCCTTTTCTAAGCTCCAGCCTAAAGAGGAAAGGCCCAAGCACTGCACATTTACTCTTTCATTAGAGCCCACTTGGGTTAGATTAGTACAGATTGCTCTTGATTTGCTTGGAAAAAAATCCTAGCAATACCACGTTTCTTGTCTCTCATCAAGAATTTCACGTACACATCAAAACCAGGTCTTTTTAAGGGTTGTTTACTAGTTAGAGGAATTGCATTAATAGAGAAATTGAGGAAGGGTAAATTCTTCTTACTGTAAATTCTTAATACATTATTTAACACAAATGGATTCTGTTTATGAGTTACATACTTCAATACCAGAGTCACT
The DNA here is from genome assembly GCF_003342845.1 of Nothoprocta perdicaria. Lineage (NCBI taxonomy): Eukaryota > Metazoa > Chordata > Aves > Tinamiformes > Tinamidae > Nothoprocta > Nothoprocta perdicaria. Next base: position 671,810 of record NW_020455116.1, read on the forward strand.
TTTCTTTTAGAATCATTCATTATTGCCTATGGTTAAAGCTAGGGAAGGTTTTAACAGAAGATAAAACGTAAACATTTCAAGAGCAAAAGGTTAAGCTGCCCTTTACTGTGGATTTACCAATGTCTTGATGTCTCCTCACAGGTCTCTCAACTAACAGCTTCCCAAAGCTTTCAAAAAACKCTCCAAATTCCTCTGCTGACTCTGTATTCCCTAAGTAAGAGGCTTATATTCCACCGTGACCAGAACTGAGGTGAAAAGATATTTTCCATTCCCACCAAACATGTTTATTCTGAGTCCTGATGTAGAACACATTAATTCTCGTGCCTCCCAAATAGTGTGACCTGCTATCCCGCACAGTACTGAGTCCTTCCTCCCAARGCTTTAACCTTTAAAAAGTGAGACCCTTATCATCATTTTCTGTAGAAGAGATGGCTTTTTATAAGGCAGCTTAAGGCATTTCTGAACCTTCACTGAAAAAATTAAGTTAAAAAAAATATTTCTTATACATCTCCTCAAGGAGTTTATACCTCCCCTGGCCTCCTAATGACTGCAGCATTAAAAATGAAGAATGAAGCAAGACTCAACGTAGCAATTTTGCCAAGAAAAAGAAGCAAAAACCCACAACAGGCTCTGGTCCGTCAGTGCTACCGACAAGAATGGCCCAACAATATCAAGGAATAAATATTTAAGATCATGAAACAAATCAACATTCTGGACAACACCTGAAGACCTTTCTAAAGCTCTATCATMTTCCACTTTGATTCACTCTTAACGGTAAGATCTTCTCCAGAGATGTTAAGAAACCCACAAAAACTGGCAGGAAGAAAAAAGGAAGGTTGGCCARCTCTCATCCTAAGGGCTCAAATGCACCTGCACCTCTTGGGGACATCATTCCTCAGAGAAATAAAAGCCAAGCCRCAATCCTCCTCTTCCTCCTCCTCCTCTTAGATCTGCTGAGGAAGTGATGAGCATTTCTGGTCCAAGACAGGCATCCTCAAGAGTAACTGAAGATGGTTTTCCCTAAAGATAATCCCTCATGCACAGTACCTGTAGGTCTGACAYAGTTTGATACAGAGGTAATATAGGGCTTTCGAATCAAGCAGCCTCTGTTCAACTGCTCAGCTCATTACAGTGACATCTATATTGATAGAGATGTAAATATATACACACATATGTACACACAAAAAGCATGCGAATAAYGCATTCACTGCATTTTCTAAGGCCTCAGCTGATAAAGGATCACAGAGACTTGATAATTGTCTCCTCATATTTAGAATTCACTGAAAAGAAGAAAAAATGCTGAGAAATCCAAATGAAAAACTCTTGTTACAGACCTTAGTTGTGAACAAGGTTTAAGCTTTACGGGAAACATATTTCATGCCCTGTGAAATCATTCTGGAGATGAAGCCCTCTGAAACTGTGTTGTTCAAACAGAAGCTTGTTTTCCCTCTAGGGATTACAAATGGTTTAGTCTGTTTGAACATAATTGAGCCAAATCATAGGAGTTAGGGCCCCCAAGTGAAATCACTCCCTCTACTCCCTCTATACAATGCTAAAATTGGCCACAAATTTGTTTTGTTCCTGACACCCATGCAAGGACATTATTACTTGGCAGCAATTAGTGTAAAAACTAACCTCCCTATTACAATACTGCCACATTTAAAAAAGAAACTGTTTTTCTGCCGCTGCAGTCTGTTTTGTAAACCTATAAAAACTATAGAGGCTTTAAAATCCATAAGATCTAGGCACTTCATATCGCAAATTTTCATAAACTGTAAAGATGCCTCTACAAAATTTGCTCTCAAAGTCAATTTTAATTATGATTCCTTTTAATATAGTGTGATCTATAGGCTTTTTTGGTTTAAGTGATACTGCACAAACATAAAGCAGGCAAAAGAATAGAGTGGGATGGCATGGTCCATAGGCATGTGCTGAGAATGAGCCTGAGAAGGCTGAGAATGTTCTCAGGCATCAAATGCTAAGAGCCCTCTCGTTGGAACGGGAGACATGCAATTTAATCTTCTTCATGATCTTATCAAATCCACGTGTGAAAAGCAATTAGGTTTTGTTCTTACTCTTCTGCTTCTGTTACATGCCTGGAAACTATACTAGGATATGGAAATGCCAGTGCTGTGCAGCCGGAGGAACTTGGCTCAAACTTGACTATCCTGGTACAAAGTGCTAAAGTGCAAGAAAAGTAGCAATTAAACGTGTCCTTCTGAGCTACCCGGCGCTACACGAGACGTGAAACACTGACTGCTTACAAAGGCTGCTCAGTACCCTAGCAACATAAATTTCTAATTTAAATAAGACCAAAGGCAACCATTGGACATACTTGGTCTTGAAGAAGACTTCATACATTGCACTTGAACTCAGATTTTTTTTTTCTCAAATACAGAAGAAATAAACTGATCAATACTTAACTTGAGTTCAATGCAGGAAKCAATAACCACAGTTTTAAGGACATGGGTAATCTTTCAACAGTGCAAGAAATAAAAGGTTTTCAGAAATGAGCTGTATTCCTACCAATTATACGGGCATGGTTTCAAAACAGATCTGATATTTTCATAATGAATATCTGCCAGAGCTGTTTAAAGCATTTCTTGCTCCCCTCAGTGTAGAGATGCAAAGGCCACWGCGGAGATGTCTTTTTATATAAATAAGAGCATAAGCAATGAAGCTTTTTCTAAAAATCAAGCAAACAAACAGAAACMAGCAACAGAACCTATACCTGCCGCTCACAAACCACCATTTTCAGTAGAACTTTCCCAGAAAGAGGTCTTTGCATCGATCATTTGTACATAAGCATCTATACAGAAGATTTATCTAAAATTAAATTACGCATGAAAGGTATCAAACTTTGGAACAGGTTTGTTTGTTCAGAACAAACATCGCAAATATAGTTCAATACATACTCACAAAAACACCGGTTTATTTTCTGGACAATATCCAGAATCTATTCCCCATCTTCATACAGAGTCAAAACTAACACTGCCTCATTTGATAAAGGAAGATTTTAGAGTAGTAGTACTTTTTTTCTGCAGAATTTCAATAATGATCTGGATTAGATAAAGTATTGTGATTGCCTTCTCTTTGAAGCAAAGCCAGCTATAAAATAGTAGTAGCTTGGATTTGCAAATACTCTTTCACTTCCTGRTATCAGTTGAGACCTTTATTGATATCTAGCCTCAGATATTTCAAAGTACTCCACCTATTTCACAAATACCATGTGTTTTCAAAGATTTTTTCCCCTCCCCTCCATCATGTGAACATTTTGGCAAGGACATTTTCTCCTGTTAGCTATTTTAGATCACTGTTTAAGACTAAGTGTGATAGAGTGCTTCTCTTAGGGATCCATGAAAGTCTATTTCCYTGACAATGCACACGTGAGAATGGGACACGTTGCACAGAAATAGCCAAAAAAACCCCAATTCAATTTTTTTTTCTTTATCAGTCGAAGTTCATAAACTGGGAATGCCAGTGACAAAGAAGTACAAAGATGGGACTGGTTAAACAAGAAATGCTTAAGGGGCTCTAAGGAGCAATCAAAGAAAGTGTCAGAAGAATAACATATAAAAATTGGCAATGGTAAAAGTCACTAATACGGCAAGAACGTCTATACAAAGTTGCATTCAATGGCAATAGCTTTACAGAAGCAACRCTAGGGCATTGTAGTCAAATGGTCTGTAGGGAAACAACAGGAGTGGGAGTCTCTTGCAGCCTAATAAAGAACAAAATAAAGCTAAGCCCATTTTGGCCACAGGGAAAACAGCCCTCTGATTTAACGATAGAATTGAACAGCAGCTCTGGCATCACAACGGGAACTAAACTCTCACGAGAGCACGGGAACCCTCAGGCAGARCCTGGTTTCTTCCTGCAGACCCCGATAGAGAGGCAGAGGTCAACACCCGCCCCCAGCGCCTTGCGGCCTGCTCAGCCCGGCCTCTGCAGGAACCACCACGAGGCCACGTGTGGGAAACTGCCTCCGTGAGGTGCCTTTGGGCTTGAAGATGGAAAGCACCGGAGAGGTGACACCTCAGSCCACAATTCCCAGCACTGCTGCCACCTCGGTCGAGGCCGTGATTTAGAGAAAAATCCAGTTCATCCACCAGGGCTTGAAGGTTCAACATGCTTAGTCACACTGAGGAGGGTGGTTGGGACCAGCCCTGTCACGTGGCTGGTGCTGTGCATAGGCCAGGGTCTAACCAGGGCAGATCTCTGGAAAAACCTGGTGCCAGGTTGGAGTAAGTCTCATTCAGGGGGCCTCTTTTGGAAGCATTTTTCTTGGCTAAGAATTTGCTTTCCCTAAAGAAGCAATGAGAACACTCCCAACTAATCCTTCACTAAGTCAAGTGTTGGTGCTAAAATAAGGGGTGTGATGGGTCAAGAGAGGAAGAAAACACTGCTGAAAGCTGTTAAACATATTCTGAGATTTCTTCTTTAAAAGGAAAGAAAGACTGTATTCCCTTAATCCTCTCCTTAGGAATGGCTGCATCATATTCAGAAGGTTGCAAGGAGATGTACTGAAAGGAGACAACTGGGGCAAACATGGCACAGAAAACACTGGCCTGAAGAGTTAACAGCTGATATAAACCTCAAGCACTGATAGTAGAATTACAGGAGAAGTATTAGACTGTCTTACACGTGGGCAAAGCCCAACCTCAATCACCCACACCCTTGCAGATGATGCAGAAAACACCCTCAACACACTTTCTCCTGGAGTTTGAACGATCCTTTCCTGTTCTGATGTTCTCTGAAATGGAATTAAAATTCAGTACGGCTCAAAGGCACCTTTTCCRTTGTATATAAAGGGCAATAAAAATATGCAATTCATAAAATCTACTAGCCTATATATACACACATGCATGACTTTGCTGTAAACTGATAAAACTAAAACAGAGGTAAGAAGTAGAGGTATTAAGTTGTCTTYTCCAGAAGGGAGAGAAATCTGTGTGACAAGCTTATTGACACGTTCTGCGGAAATCCAGGATTCTGGTGAACACAGACTGTAACTTCTTATTAAAGACCACTTTCCACCATAAACAAAATTTTTAGATGAGAAGGATGTGTATTTTTTGTCAAACATTGTTTACAAACACAAAGGAGGACCGATCTGCCATTATTTTTACAATGATCATAAATAAGAATATTTAAGTGTATATACATTTTACAGGTAAACCTATCAATTCAAAGAATGTAGAGCTGCAAAATAAAATAAGATGAAATAAAATATTTCAGAAACATAGCAGAATCGAGATAAGATGAAACAAAATATTTCAGAAATATAGCATTTTTAAGTCAACTGCAAGTTATACTCTGAAGAGAGTCACCTCCAACAACAGATTTAACATACTTGTCACTTCCTAATGAAGACAGTCAAAGTGCTCTGTGAAAATTGCTTTTAAACAAAATATAAGAGCACCTGCTTCCCAAATGAGATTTTGCCAAGAATAAAACAAACCTCCAAACCCACAGGTTTTGGATATGATTAAGCTGCTGTTGGGCTACCGAGGAGTTTCTGTTCAACTACTTCTGCACCCAGTGTCCTCTACAGAAGTTCTCCAGCCAAACCACAGCAATCACAAACACAGAACAGCAGAGAAAAGGAGAGATGGTGATACAGCRGGGGGAAGAAGTTGGCTCCTAATAGGACAGTGTTATGTGGTTTTTCAAAGTATGATTCCTCCATAACATCCTTGAGGAGTTTCAAGATAAGCATATTTTTTTTCCCCCTCCAGAGTTTAACTTTTCTGTGAGAAGACCTCTTCAAGATTTCCTGCTTTCTGAGAAGCAACAAAAACATTTTCTGAAACTAAGCTTAAAAGCAAGCCATAAGGCTTGGCCCTGAAAGCAGCTGAGGACCTCCACAGTCACACTGAGATGGCTTTTTTGAAATCAGTGGAAACCAAGCACTGCCAGCAGACTACTTCCTTGCAGTGATCCATTAACAGACCATTAGCATGTACACGCTAGCTGATTAAGCTTCAGTTGATTTTGAGATATGTTTCTCTTGGGAGAGATATAAACAAGTTGGCTATTTATCTGTTAGCGTGTGCTGCTGGAGCATATTAGATACTCCCTCATGGTGGTCTTCATAAAATAGCTACTTATGTATGGTCTGGGGGATGATTCAGCATTTCAAGAAAGCAAACTAGATACTATAGACCCTTCCATTTTTCAAGAAAGACACTACACAAATTCCTCAGCTACATCTTGTATTTTCTCCCCCTCTGAAAGAATACTCTTTTTGAAGACTATGCAGTCTATACATACAAAACAGGCTCACCACCTCCCAGAAGCACAACAAGATGCTTAGAGGGCAATGAGAATGCTCTCCACAGAGTGCTCCGTGTCTACATTGCAAAAGCAGTCCATGCTGCAAGTCCGAGAGGGATCACAGATTTGCYTGTTACAGTTGCACACGCGTGCCAATGATCTGCATCTAGCTGCACCAGAAGAAATGCACTGCCACAATGTTCAAAAGATCTCCCGATGGAGCTTGAGGCTATGTTTCATCAGCAAATCACACCAAAAAAAGTAATTTCAGAACAATTAATGAAAAAATAGTTCCTAGATACAATAAGGAGTCATATTTTGTGTATTTTGTCATCATATCAGGTTCTAAGCCACCTGTGTAATCTAGGCTGGGTACTATATTTTCCTCAGATAACAGGGTATTTAGATCACCATCTTAGTGCTTATCTTACTGGAAAAATCACATTGCCTGAGTAAAAGCACGGAAACATGCCCTCTGCAGCTGTCTCTGCACTGTCAGAAAGCTCAGAGGATGGTTCTCCCCATAGTAACACCTAGAAGTGAACTTCCCACAGAGGACTCTGCTATTCCGCCCCAATAACACAGAGCAAGAAATGCTACAGAATGAARGCCATGAGACAAGTTGCCTCCCACAGAGCACCAGGAGGGCTTCTGTCTTTACATAAGATTGCTCTTCTATTTTCCATCCTGTCTTGGAAARCACCAACTGGCACATTCAACCTCTTAGTTCTAATTTTAAATGAGCACCAGAGAAGGTAAGATTTGAAGGAGTCAACCTGTTCCTAAGGAAAAGGAAAGGTATTGCAGGTGGAAAAGGCTTACTCATAACCCAAATAGGACTTATTCATTCCTTTACCAAGGTAACATTTTTCTCCACAATATATTTTGAAGTGCTTGACTAGATCAAATTTTGAAGGTTTAAAGCTTTACTCGGGAACTGCTCCCAAAGCCATCAGGCTTTTAACTGAAACTTTTCTACAGGGTTTGATTTCTGTATGGTCAAGGAATAAGTCTTCTTTTCCCTGGCAGATGAAAGATGCTCCCTTCAAAATGCTGCTTTTCTCAACACAAATGTCAATACACAGTTTGGGGCAATGGACTGTCAGTCATCATCAGCCCCCTTTCATTTAAGGGCAGATAATCATTTCCCCAATTTATTTTCAGTTCTAGTGTGGCAAGTACAGGATAGAAGTTTTAAAAGGTTCTTTCACACGATTCCTAGTTGCACACAGAACAGTTTTTGACAGAATTACGTTTTTCCTTTTGACAGCTYTGCAGAATTTAAAGAGGACAAAAAGACTTGATGGTTCTGAATAAATTTGTTGCACTTAAAACGGATCAATAGGTAACATCCAGCAGCCTTGTAATGTGAGGAGGTCCTGCTTTTCCACACAGGTATGCCGATATCTCTCAGGAACTCCTTTCCAAGGCAGCAAAACTTCCTAGGTTCATTCAGTGAAAACCCTTTATTGAAATTATTTATTCTTTCTTTTAGTTCAGAGAATGCTGCCAGTGGCATGTGCTGTGCTTACGAGAACAGCCACTGCAGTGCAGCAGATAGARCAGTGATAAACAGAAAAGTTAAATGAAATGCAGGCACTATCAAAACGGTCCTTTTCCTCAAAGATGTACTTGACAACATACTCAGTCCTGCACAATAAACAATAATAACGCTCAACACCTTAAAAATAGGGATGAGTCAGAATCTGCTAAGAGGAACAAAACTTTCTTCAGCCTTTCTATTAAAATAATCAATTTTTAATTCACATACTTATTTTTGGTCTGCAAGTGTCATTTATTCCTCAACAAAAACATCCTGTATAACCTGTATCTGATGTATTGTGAAGAAAAAAAGAAAAAAAGCAGGAGAAAATAGAACACAAACTAAAAATCTCCCCGCCAAAGCACCTCCTCCAAAGTTCAGAGAACAAATACACCTCCAATACTAAGCAAACTCTCTGCATAAAGACCCATGAAGTTGGATAAAGCAAGGAGAGAARGGCTGTCATCTCTTTCGTCTCTTTTCCCACTTCTTTTTTTAAGCTGATATGAATTACCACAGTACCTCAAAACAAGCTGTTAACACTCTTTCTTGGTTCTTTGTGTGGTTCACACAAAGCGCTCTTGCTTTATCCTGTCTCCTTCTGTACCCTAAAGCCCTCATCCCTTCTATTTACATCCCACTCCTTTGAGATTCTTCTCTGACATGGAAACTTTATTGCCCACAGCACATCTTAAGGGTGAAGGGAGATGAAGACTTAGAAATTAAAGCTGTTCTACTCTTGCCAATACAAATTGACTGGGTACCTTCCGCAAGGCCACGTACTGCACTGGTTCACTCACACCGCAGCCTGCGATGCTTCCAGCATTCAAGTACCCTTATGATGTTGTTAACATAGTTGCCAGGTTTTAGTCTGAAGACTGCAAATCAGGAAAGCCTCAAACTTGAAAGAACTTTATTTACTTCCCAATAATAAATTAAAAAACCCAAACATGTAAGCCCAAAGCCTTATGTTTCAGCCTCCAGCTCTTTCATTCTCCTGAAAGCTGAGGGTTTGGCTGCTAGCTTTGGGATTAAAGAACTGATTACAAGTTTTTAACCACTGAAAACATCCAGGTGCAGTCTTATCCTCTAAAAGCTCCCTGCCAAGGAAGCGACTCTTTTTCAAAATTCGTTCCTTTTCTGCTCAGGTTGCAAAGCTATTTGAAAAATGAGTGTTTTCTTTTTTTTTAAATAGAAAAAAGTTGTTTCCTTTCTGAAGAAATCTTTGGCAGCTTTCATTGCTACAGCAGTAGCATCCAGTATTCAGAGATGCAAGATGCAAAGACTCTGAAAACTTTTAGCAGCCATAGTATCATTGAAATGGTCACCTGGGTGTAACCTGCTGAAAGCTCTGTCCATATCTCACTCATATCCCTCTTTCTAGATTTCTTCAGCTTGTTTTCTCTCAACATGCTTCTCCACTTGCCCTTTATTTCTCATTTGCCTGTATTTACTTCTCAGAGGAAAGCACAAAGACCCTGCAACCTAGCCCTGACACGAGGCCAGACTAACTGCTCCAACTACACCAGCTTCCACCGACACTTTTCTTCCCTGCTCTTGGGAAATAAAAAATAAGCTCTGCCCTGGTAAAGCCTGAGCAAAACGTGCTAATGGCAGATGAGGTGCTTCAAACGGAGGAGGAAGCGCTGCAAGGCTGCCTGGAGGGACCCTGCCCTTCTCGCTATAGGGAGCCTGAGAAAAAGGGGAGCAGAAGGTACAGGCCAGAGGGAATAAAAACAGGGAAATTCTCATTAAAACAGCTCTCTGAGCAGTAGGAGAAAAGCAGGCATACGCAGGAGAGATTTTCTGTTATACTTTCTGTAGGGAAGAGACTGTCTGCCTCTATAAAACATAGAGCACTTGCCATGGAGGTGATCAATCTCATGATCTGTAGGTGCTACTAAGTATGCAGCATGCATCCTTCACTCTGCCAGTTCAGAGGTGATGGAGTCTTGCTGTAACACCCCCTCGTAGCTCTGGGTCTCAGATTGAGACATAGCAGCACTTTCCTTCAGTGTTGACAGGTTCAAGCAGAAAAGGTCATAAAATATGGAGCCAGAAAGGAAAGAAAAATAGGCAAAAATCCTGGTCCAGTTAGCACCAGCAAGTTGCTATGTGTTTCACATCCAGGGGATGGGAGCAGGGAGAAGTGACAAGGACAAATCTGTTCTCATGGGTTTCCAGATAAATTACAGCTTCAGTGCTAGAATTTAGATGCGYGCAGCTATACAATGAGGACCCCCATCAGCACAACAACATCCGAGAGGAATACGCCATTCCTAATGATAGGGGTTTGCTTGTTCCAACTGTTATCAATCCTGGAGCCTAAGGGTCATTTCCTTACCAAGAAATGCAAGGAGAGACTTGGCACGATGTGAAGATGGGTCTGTCTTGCAAACAACTTGATGCAGGCTGTTACAGGTGGAAGGTGGGACGATGTCACTGATTCTTGGCAGAGGGGACAAGAGGGGCTTAAATGACTTTAGAAAATATTAAATAAGTTGATCTTCTGCACAGTTTAACATCTGATAATTTCTAGCTCATGAAGAGATGTCAGGAATCTCTCCAAGCTCTGCAGAGGAACCGCTTGTGACCTCTGACTTGTGCAYGCTTGCTGCCCTGTTACAACACAGCGGCTTCATTTCCCTGCAAGCTGCAGGTTGCTCCATCACCTGGGGGTCAGAAAGCTCTTCCATTTAGAGTTTAACAGGTTATTTGCTTCAGATGGTTTGTTTAACCACCTCCACAGACAAGGCACAGACAAACGCAGAGGCATCAAGTCCATCATTTGACTTAACACTGGAGCCCCTGCTGACAGCAGCTACTCACCCTGCTCCGGCTCCATCCCTCACCAACACCACCCTCAGACTCCAGCAGCAGAGCAGGACATAGAAGGGTTTTGTTTAGTTGACACAAAAATCTCAGCTGTAATAGCAAGAAGTAGACAGTGCTTATTTTAGAGCCAAAAGTTGCTTTTCTCTACAACTTGACAAAAATCAACCATTAACTTGATTTTTTTTTTTGCTCATGTTTTTCTGTATCCTGTTGTCAGGAAAAAACCTGAGAAATCTTAAACAAATTAYTTCAGGGGCCCAGAATTGCAAGAATTTCAATAAAAAAAGTAGTGTAGATATTTTCAATTTTCTAAGCCATTCCTGTCCTACTTCAGAATTGTAGCTTCCTTTCACTCTTCATTTCTTTCCCCTTGTCTTCCTCAGAACATGCCTTTTCTGCTAAAAAAGACAAAAAGCTTTCCAACACAAGATGTGTTTGAAAGCTTAAGTCTTCAGCTCAGCTTCATTTTTTTAATGCTTGCTAAATTGTTAGAACAAAATTCATCTTTTTTTTTCATAATTTGAAATTTTCATTTCATAATTTGAAATAAATATTTAAGAGTGTCAAAGTAGAACCTAAGTTAATGGGCAAATCAAAACCACCACAATGGCATGCAAACCTGTAGCCTAGCAATTTCCACCACTGTTCCTATTAATTACTTGAACAGTATCCTCTTTAACACATGCTTCCCAGCATACAACCTTACACTTAAAAGGATCAGACATCAACAGGATCAACATTCTCCCCGTTTCTGCACATCACCTAGGGAGCTAGAGGAACTGAACAGCATCCCCAAAACAACCTTCAATCCAAGGCATTCAAGTCCAAGCCCACAACACAGGATGATAAGAAAACCTTGGAAGTCAACTGCTAAACATTCAACGTTGCTTCCTGGCTTGGAGATTTGAGCGCAGCAGCAGCAGCTTAGGCTTTGAGGCCTCCAGCGAGTTGCCTAAGTGAGGGATTTATATCCATGTCATCCATTTAAAAAACCTCTTAGAGGCATCTAAAAGCAGCRTAGGATTAGAAGAGGTGTTTGAAATGGGGTTAGTATGCAAAATGATGAGACAGACAAAGTACAATGAATACATACATAATAATAATTACTAAAACAAGCATATAAATTTTTTAAAAGTACACTTCATAGCAGGGAGAGACTAGAAGACAAGGGAAAAAAGTAAAAGGAAAAATAATGCTCTTAGACACTCAATATAGAAAAGATTGCTCTCATATACATTCCTATTTATCTTCTCCCTCCTGCTGCCTGTGCATTGCCTTCCTACATAAGGCAGTTGCCTTCTGTCGTGGAGGCAATTCATTCCTGTCCTGTCAGGTTCACTTTTTCTTTTCTAGTGCCTCAAGACAGCAGTTGTTGCTGTCAAAGCTGTAACAAAAATAACCCCAGAGATTTTCTTCTGACAGCTCCTGAAGCATAGAATCATCATGTCAGATATACATTTGGGGTCAGAAAGTTCTGTTACATGACCCAGTCCAACCAAATCTTTCTCTAAACCCTTCTTAAAATTGGTATTTATGACCCCYGTCAGACCAAAGCAGCCCTGTTGTTCTCCCAAGCTAAGCTAGTTTAGTTTACCTKCTTATTAAAGGAAAATGTTTCATAAAGCAATCCTAGATATTGCAAAATTACTGCTTGCAAGACAGTATTTAGAACAATCCTTTTTTTTTTTTTTGAGGTATCCCTGGTCTTGTGAGTCATTATACTCCCTCCCTGTTGTCTTCTGCATTGAACTTAAATATGTCAGGTATTTTCAAAGCTGTTACGGATAAACTCTCATTGGAATTAAAAATTTAACCTGTAGAGAAAAGACACAATGTAACTAGTGAAGACTCTAGCTGGCCTAAGCAAACATCAATCATCTTCTTGTCCTAGGCCACACTTTTTTCCCCACCTGCTTGTTCCATTGCTGTACATGTCCTGCCCAAACCAAGCTCTTTATGTCATAAGAATCACTTCAAAGAATGCAGAGAAAAATGACATATCCAGGGATCTAAGAACAACTTTGCAACTACCACATAGTACAGCAACACCTCTGACCCACAAATCCTGCATTACTAAACTGGTCCCKTTTCTCTTTAAATAAATGCAAAAAAAAGGAAAGACTATTCTGTTGGTTTTCACTTATGTCTTAATTATTTGGTGCTTTATCCCTATTTTCCTTGCACTGCGCATACATGGAGAGAGTTGCATTGGATAAAATAGGGTTTTGGTTTTTTTTTTTTAATCCCACAAACACAGAAGAATGTCAGTATAGTGAGATCCATCTTACACAGCCAKCCAAAAAGGCAAAGGCCACACAATATTCCCATGTGTGGACATACACCATGGAAACCCTGCAGTGAAACTTCCTTTGGAAAACAACAGAGCACTGGCGACCAGCTCAACCCAAAAGCTGGGACCAAGCTGATTTCCACTTACTGCTACCAAACCGCACACAGGTACTTTGCAGTTCCCAGATAAAATCCACTGCAGTTGTAAAACAAATAAATGCCAATATACATAGATACTGGGTCATACTGGCAGTGAGAAACCCCGATGTCTCAAAGTCTTAAAATCTCTCTGTTAAGCTCAGTTCCAGTATTTTCAATATTTGAAGTTTACTTGATCTACATTTAACAGATTCTTAGCAATAACCTCTGGCACTAAGTGCCTCTGAGTGTGTGTGTGCAGACAGATACACCAAACCTAATATTTGGGAAGATTTTCACCCTGTACATATAGGTCAAGCAAGGCTGGTTAGGATAGCAAGAGACAAAACCCTCCACAAGCAATGAATTACCACACTARTAGCAGCCAACAGCTGCTTGCAGTACACAAGAGCATGTGCTTGTCTGGCTTGTTGTGTGCTGCTCACACAAGGAAGCAAACACACACACACMCCCCTACCTTTCCAACAGGAGCTCAAGGCTCCGTTTGGAGTGTCCAAAAACACTAGCATCTGCTTTTYCCAGGAAGCTGTTTTCCCTGGCCATGCTGCCTGACACATCCCTCACTTTGAGCTACCAAGAGAGCAGTGGAGAAATGAGGCACCCTGGCACCACGTGCTTCCTCAAGCAATAAAAAGCAGTGGCCTTGGGGACTTGCAAGTTGCCACCCTGCTGCACATGGTTATTGCTGCTGCTGTTCTGGTTCCATTTTACGTGTTAACCAACTTACCTTGTTCAAGTCTCCTTTGCTGTGTTTTAGTCCCTGGACTGAAGATGGAACACTGGACTGCACACACTYGTTCTGAAGTGCCAGCATTCATGGATGTTTTTACAGTTTATGTCAGAAAGTAGAAATGTTACCCAGCACAGCAGTTCATATACAGAGTAAAGGGTATTGCAGTTTGAGAAGAGTGATCCACACTGAGCAATCAACCACTTTTTTGAACATATTCCTTCCCAGATACATGCCAGATCTGCAGGAATCGCAATAATGATCARTATTTTCAGGCAACACGTGCCCATCAGAGCCGTTCCTGATTACTCAGAGCTACCACGTGCTGCAGCAACTCTGCAGCCCAAGAGACCTCCTCGCAGGGGAGACACCAGAGCAGTCATTGTGAATGCACCAAATGCAAAGAGACTGGAAAGGGGCACAGATGCTTCACGGCTTGTTCTCTGTAGAGCTTTGCCTTTCACAGCACTCTTCCTGCAAGCTTTTCCACGCAGCCTGTGCACCTGCCTGCGAGACAGGCCTCAGACTGAGCGTCTATAGAGGGAAGACCCCGATAAWGCAGGGGTCTGAGTCTCCTCCTCTCCCTTTTACCTTCCCTAGCTCTCAATTCCACTCCTGGGCTGACAAACTATGCTCCAGGTGTCACATATTTCTCTTGTTCAAGGATATCTGCTTGTTGCCCATCAGGTTCTGCTCTGGTTAAGTAGTTTAGATGGAATAACCTTGACTGACTGTCAATAGCAACTAAGGAGATGGACATAAAGTACTTGAAATAGCACTGCCCAACAGTATTACTTACCTCAAATGTGTTCATTCTTTCATCTTAAAAATAATTATATTATGCAAGTAAAGCAAATTCTCATTCTGAAGATTAGTTCCAACTCAGGAAACCTCACACATCAACAGTGTTTAATCCCAACAGTTTCAAACAAAGTCCTTGTATGACCAAGGATTACAGAATTGGGCCACTTTTAAGCAAATTAATTTGATGTGAGGAACACTGACTTCAATCTGAGACCAGCTCTGGGGAAATGAATTATTTTAATACAAACCCAGCCCATGGTTTTACAGCACTACAATCCCAGCAACCAACAAGCTCCYATTTTATACCAAGGCTTACACTTTCCTTTCTGTCCCCCCGTCTTTGGCTGCTCAAATGATCTCGAGTACGTTGAGAAAAATTCTATGACTAACAGCATTTCTCAGGGGGAGGGGAACTAAACAATTAAGCACTTTATCCAAAACATTATTTTGGCAGATTCTAGACCATGTCCATTATATCATCCAGACAAACAGGGATAAAGCAGTCTTAACACTAAATTCCTTATATCTTTCATCCTCTGATCTTCTATATTTAAGTATATATATTAAAAGTATATTTGCTTTATACTTTTATACTTTGTAATTGTATATGCCAAATTTGAGGTGATGACACTTCATACATCAGCAGCTTCCCTTAAAGGGATTTGACTGCAATGACTAGGATCCAGTCATGAGAATCTGACCTGATTCTTGGATTCACACAGCCAAGAAGCCACAACTGCTCATGTGATGGAGAAAAAGCAAACGACTCCCTCAAGAACAAAAGGACAAGAAAATAGACTTTTTCTGGTATCCACAATGTCAAAAACTACATGTGTTTCTCCATCCCAGCCTTTCAGTGCAGGAAACGAAAATTTAGCTTTAACAACACGGAAGCCTTGATGAACATGCATCTCTGACGCGAAAGGCACCAACTCACACCTTGGAGGACTGCCAAAAACCAACTAAATTAAAGATCTTGAGTAATCAAGTAGAAGTGCTTCAAATTACTTATTTTTAGCCTTGTTTTACTGCAGTAACACCTCTGCCTTTTGTTATACTGYCTTATTAGTCACCGTGCCTCTGAGTAGTGCTGTGGAAGTCTCAGTTGCCTTTGATAGAAGAGCAGAGCGGTTCAAAAGTTGATTTACGGTGCGGTCCAACCTTCAGGCTATGTTAAGACTTAGGGAAAGCTCTTTTGTTCCTGTGGCAGGAGCAAAAATAAGGCACGCTGCCCACGTCAAGTAGCTTCTCCTGGCAAAGAGTTAAAACTCGATACAGCAATCAAATTAAAGACAAATCAAAGTTGATAGATTGTAATTTCACCACCATATTGGCCCAGCTTTAATTAGTTTAATAAAGTTGCAATAAACTAGCTCAGCAAGATGCTTCCTCAACCTTTTTGCTCAAAAAGTAAGTCTATCATAATAAGGGTCAGGAACCCTGAAGGTAGAAGTAACCCCAGGTGAGAAGTCTGCAAATGACTTGGCTTTGCTTCCAGAAAAATAACCAAAGCCCTAGACTGGCCAATTTCTCTGTAAGATCAAAGAAAACACTGGCCATGGTCCTCTCTGGTGCTTATCATGGTCACCTKCCCAGAAGGTTTGTTAGAGATGCTACATTTTCTCCTTGTCCCTTAAGAAACAGCTCATGAGCACTACAGCAGTTTTAAGCAGGGAGTTAAGCCTGAGCTCTGCCGCCAAGGTCAGAACTCCTCACCTGCCAATTCACTGCGCAGCACCGGGGTTTAAGTGGCAGATTAGCACAGGAAAATCACACCGGGTTATACAAGGCCAAGCTCTTTCTCCATTGCAACACAACACACATGAAGTTCTGATGAATGGACGCACTTTAGCGGTAGGAGTTTTCAAGCAGCTCCGCTAGGGTTTAGAGCCTGGCTGGGCTTGGGCTTGCCAGCCCCCCACACACCTGACCTGATGGGACCTCTCCGGTCCCATCGTAGCCGTGCACAGGCTGTGTGGAGCATCAGTCAGGAAGCACATGGARAACAGGAAGCCTCAGTGATAGAACTTCTGGACTCCCCTTTTCTTACAGAAATAATGGTCAACCTCTAGGATTCTGGTTGGTGCCATGTGGTTGGCTGCTCCACTGCGCATTAAAAAACATATAGGCACAGAGGACAGAAACCAGTACAGCTGAGGCTCAGGCCCATTCATAAAGTCCTTCTTCCGAGTATGACCCCCTATTACGTTCACATTGAAACAGCCTATTCTAGCTTAGAGAATCAGCTCTGCTTGCATAATAAAACTGGRTAGCTGCAACTAACTGGCAACATCAAGCAAAAACTTTGGAACACCTTAATCACTGAGTTATTTCCCTATATCAAAGGTCTTTCAATTATCACAGTGTATAGTTCAGGATTTTGTGTTTTTCAGTAAAGCAGAGTATTTGCCTTTGATGGGAATAAGCCAAGTATCTTGGACTGAGCATGACATCTTTTTGCTCTTAATTTTATATTTATAAACTGGGAGTTCTTAAAAAGATGTTATGCATGTTTAATGCTTGCCCGTGTCCCTAATAGGCAGGCTGTGGGAATAGGAATAATAGGGCTATAAACATTTAGCAAAACGGCCATCCAGCTTTATTTTGATAGAATGGGGACTACGTATGTCTTTCACGGTGAGCACTTCAAACCTGTTTCTCAGTASAAATGCATTAAAAGCTGTCATTATTTTAATAGCTCATCTCATCAGCAAAAGATGCTGTCCACCATTAACCAGAAGTAACAAAGAGSAAGGAAAAAGAAAAAGGTTTTCAGGTCAGAGAAGAAAATACAGTAGAAAGTTAAGAGGGAGGAAGTGAGCAAGCAAAACATATCTGAAATCACTTCCTTGGCTCTTCATGAAAAGGAGCAGCATGGTAATTAAGTGCCTGCTTGGAGTTCATAGAATAGATTATAAAACAGCTTTCCACTTCTGCAGCATAAAATGGATCAGGTCTGTTCTCCAATGTGCTGTGCAGCAGAGGCTGTATATCAATCAAATTGATCCACACATGTGCTTTTCTGTGCGTTTTTGTATTTGCTTTTGGAGGATTGTAAAGGGCTTAATTTCCTTTGTTTCACTGTGTTCCATTTACTGTCTTCCTTTTATTGTCACCTGTTGCATAAGCAATGAGCCAAATGAGTGGAAAAGAGGTCTTCACCCACAGTCAAGAGAGCAGCTGCCCTAGAGACCTGTCAAAAACTGACCTCTGACTTCAATGTTTTCAGAGGAGGAAATAATCCCAACAGCTTGATCTAAGTAGCCCACACAGAATTAGCCAGGCATGTAAGTGCTGAAGGAAATTGAATCCAAGCACACCAACAGGAACAAAAGCCTCTCCCAGGATTGCCTAAGGACAAAGTAATTGGCACTCTTACTGTTACTCTTACTAACTCTTACTGTTTTGGCTACAAACACAGTAGTTGCTCTGATTCTACAACATTTCAGSTCCACCTATTTCTCTGCAGGCCACTGTTGACCATGAAGTCTCACATTACCAGCTCCTTGCTTGCCCCTCACTTTGCTGGTGGTAGCATTGGGTAATAAAACAAAATGTGAAAYTGAAGAGATGTTCAAAATTAACTATAAAGTTTTCAACAAGTCTCATTCTTCTAGGTCTCAATATTACTTCTACAACATAAGGCAAACATATGAAGGTTTTCTCAAATAGGTCTGATGAAACACACAACTACTTTCCTAGTTACCTCAGCCATTATAATAAGGAGGCACAAAACCCCTTATTTCTGTTCAGCCTTTGATAAGAGCATGAAAAGGATTTCTGTTTTTTCTTTCTCAAAGAGCAGACATGGAAGGTTGCCGTATGCTAAGCAGGCACCAAGAGGGCAGAATAAGCCAGCAGTGTAAATAAAGCAAAGTTCACAGAAGAAAATCAGCATGTACAAGTATAAACTAACAGAAGGCTTGAGCAAAACATCCATATTGCCAGAGCTGCTCCATGTCTTGTAGTCTTACCTTTAAAATCCTTCACCCAGCAGGAATCCCTTAACACGACTAACAGGCCTTCTAATCAGTTGGGCTAGATGAGCTTTTCAAGTTACAATTCTTCTCCCTCAGTCTTTGATTGTAACTGCTATGGACTTCTTCAGAAGATGATACAGAGATAATAAGAATTCTTGCCATCTTTCAGTATAAAGCCATACAACAGAAGAAATACTCCAAGCAGGCAACAAAACAAGAACCTTTGAGGAAAGCTTTCCTTTTGGAGTTAACTAATACRACAAGGTTTGTAAGATCTGATGCTCCATCAACAGATAATGCCCAGGGCTGAGGGGCCAAGAAATCATTTTATGATAAATTTTTAGGAAAGATAAAACTCCATTGGAGTTGGAACTGCCAATGGACCTCACAGGTGGTAAAAGGCACTTTTGCCACTGCACTAACGACAGAATAAGCAAACAAAATATGGACTTGTTACTCGATAGGGCAACAGGCAGATTTAATAACAGCACATATACTTAAGGCAGAGGTACTCAGTATGCTCTTGGCATTAGTCTTCACCACCACGGAGCTCTCCCAGGACTTTCTGTCTAGAGACAGAGTCCACAAAGCAGCTGCCAGTAGTGAAAAAGGACCAAGTGAAGAATCTGCCTAGAAATTCTCAACTCACGAGTGTCCCCTTGCACTAGAAAGATGCTGATAAACTGGCCAAGAGTTGACCTCCAAGGAAGGCAGCAGGCTGGAGCACTTGTCCTTGAAGGAGGGGTTGAGTGAATGGGGTTTGTTCACAGGGACCAGAGAGCAACCTCCCAGGACCTACAGGGAGGTTAAGATGTTGGTGCCAGGCTCTTGACTGAGGTGTGTGGTAGAGGATCCAGACACTGCAGCACTAAATTAGAACAGAGGAGGTTTTGACCAGGTAAGGAAGAAGACACACTCACACCATAGGGGCACTGCAGGAGGTTGCCCTGAAATGCTGCAGAGTTGTCTTCCTTGGAAATTTTCAAGACCAACCAGTCAAAACTTAGTCTGATATCAGTCTTCACCCTACTTCCTACTTTSCAAGGGAAACTGGACCAAAGGGCCTCTGAACACCCCATCCAATCTGAGTTTTGCAATTTAAAACTTAGTCCCAGATACAGGCCAAATAAAAGGAAACATGGGCCCTGACACTAAGCCTGACACTGGCATAGACTAAAGACTAGGTCCTGCAAACAGTGTATAAGCTGGAATTAATGCGCTTTTTAAAAAGTAACAATCAAAATAAGAGCAACTGATATTTCATCCCATAAATACATGGTCTGATAAATAGCCTTGGAAGTTCTAAACCTAACTCAGATTTACATATTTCACAGTAAGCCTMTTGCATACATTTTTATGATAATTTTAAAATGTATTTAATATGTGTTTCTTGATATACTTTTTAAGTACATAAAAAATTAACTCAAGCTTTATTGTGAAGTAGTCAACCAAGACCCCCAATAGTAGTTCAGGCTTAGTGCAGTACAAYTGGTCCCAAGTAAAACTCTGAATAAATTTTTCAAAAGGTTTTTATTCACACTAGCACTCCTATTTCATAAAATGCATAAGAATTTAAAAGCTCAGAATCTCATTTTAAGCCCATGGGTTTTTAAAACATTGATCCAAATTTATTGACACCACAGCAATCTCTTCCAATCCCACTATGAGAACACCTTTATGTCAATAAGCATGCCCAAAATACTCTCCTGAGGCTGCAGGCCCAGGAAAGTGGATCCTCATTCTTAAGRAACTAAGAGAAAAATGAACTGACTGCTGTCAAAAAAAAAAAAGTAGACATATATTGGATGAAAATAAATATCAACTCAGTGGCTCTTTTTTTTTTTCTCCAAGTTTAGACGACTTAAGGCCTCACTAAAATTATAATTTGCCAACTATGAATTAAGTCATAAATTGAGGAACAAAGCACATATGCTGAGAATAAAGCTCACTGACAAAAAACTTAGGAAAACAGTAAATGGAGCCATAGTGCATAAATCTAAGTCAATTACAATACTTGCATTTCTGAAAAGTTTAAAGGAAGCAATGGACTGTGGGTTGTGCACCTTGTCATGTTTAGTATTTAACMGTCACAAGCAATATATCAAGGAGTCTGTTGGGTATGCACATAATGTGGTAGGATCACTAGTCTCACTTTGTGATAGTGACTTAAGCTTTGAAATTCAAAGGCTAGCTGCAGTGCCACGGGCAGACGTACAAAGTAGCTGATTCACAAAACGTCTCAAAATTCAGATTCCTACAGTGGACCCAGAACATGCCAGCAATGTGTGCGCTTGAGGGCTACACACATGGAAGCAAATATTAAGAAGGATTGCACTCAGCAGCTGTTTGTACATAGCAATGTGAAAATACAGGTTAAAAATATAACCCAGGCCATAAATGCAGTTGGCAGAGCAGTTCTCAGTATTAACCAAGATATAAAAGTAAAACAGGAATGCTGTATGTTTCAGAATCTGACTGCTTACAACTTATTTAGGGGGAAACCAGCTCTCATTCACAGCTGAATTAAGCACCCTCTAGCTCCCAAACATGCCTGCTAGTTTAGTGCAAGAAGATCAAAATCATCCACCCACAGCACAAGCAATTTCTTGAAAGTCTTAAACTCACTCTGCACAGGCAACTTGCACAGATCTTCAAAACTTCCCTTTCATGAAGAATTCGATTTAGAAAGAATCTGAAGTACGTAAGTTGTTTTACTTTCATATTTTTTTTATTAAAAAAAGTGGAACATCCCAAGCCTAGAAATCTATTTTATTACATGCACGTCCTCTAAAGTGTAAGGCTATAAATCACAAAGCACTAGACAAAATTCTGAAGGCTACCTAGGTATTCAGGAGCTTAAGGGCTGGTTACCTGCGCAGTAAATCTAGCACAGATTAGGATGTGACCTACAGTGCCCTCATTTTCCACACGAACAAGCGTAGCGGACATTAAGAACATGCACTTGCAAGGTGGCCAGTTCCCATTCTTTATGGCATGCACACAGCAGGGAAAGAAACTGGGGAAGGAAGGTGATGAGGAGGAAAACATTGTGAAGGAGGATCCACAACGATTCATTAATAATKCAGGAAAAGGTGGGAGAAAAAGTGCACATGAAACTCAGCACAGGAGGCAGAAAGATGAGACTAAAGACAGAAATAACAAAGCAAAACATGTTACCAAGTTAATAACCAGGGAAGAATAAATGAACCTGCAAAGCCAATACCTGTGCTATGGAGTCTAAATAAGGAAAATGAAGGCACAACTTCCAAAATCRGTCAACACCAGACAAGTCCAGCTATAGTGCTACATATTTTTCATGTATTTATCAACCTCCTGCACTTCAGGAAATATCAAAAAGAGCTTTTTCCCTTTTGTTTTTTGAAAGCCAATACAGAGCTGGCAACCCAGACGGCATTTCTTCTGTTGCTCCAAGGTCCTTGCTCAAGGTGAGCCCTGGCAGTAGGGCCCGGATGGGAACCTGAGCGTGTCAGAGCAGGAGCAGATCCCTCCTGCAGTTCTCAGGAGACACTGCAGCAACTCAGCAGACTACAATTGACTGCCACACTGCCTTTAATACCAATAGCTTGCTTCAATCTGACCAGCTAAGACACTGACATTTTCCAATCAAAGCTCTTCATCACTCCCCAGGCCACCTCACAAAGTTGTGAGGGTTCAAATGACCATCCCGATACAGGTCAAAAACAAATATAAACACCTCTGAAATCCCCATGGCACAGATATTTCAGTTTCTATCAGTATCTAAGGGATTGACACTATCCAGGCTGAATGCAAATACACTCTCTCCAACCTGCTCTACCAGCAGTGCTTGCTCCTCGCCATCTCAAGCAACACTTGCTGTCTTGCTGCCTCCCTGTTTTTTTTTTCCCCTCTTTTTTGCATCTCCTCAGTCTGATGCTCATCTCATCTTTCCTGCTCCTCCTCTTTTTCTGCTTAATCTCACCTCTTTTCACTTCTTTTTGAGATTTTCTCCCCTCTTGACATTCCTTTGCCTCCTAAAGCTGCATAACCAAACTTGTGGCTGCCAGCACCTCCCAGGTAGCATCCCACTCCACATGTGGAACTGKGCTGTTATTTTGCTTATGGGCTGATGTTGCAAGTCTTGGCACAAACAGCTCTCATGGGAAAATATACAGTTATGACTCTTGTAGCAGATTTATTACAACTCACAAAGAATGAGTTTGTCACTATTATGTCAGGGGTTACTGCCTGTCTAAGCTTTTATAGAGGTCCTAAGGTGTCTTTTGCTTTCAAAATAAAGTTGACTTCTCCCCAAAGTGTTCAAGTGGCATCCTTTCTCAATCCAGCAAGTAGGCACAAACTCAAGACTGCTGGTCCTTAGGCACATATATGCCTGTATATCACTCATGTGACATAAGCTTTTAAATTTAAGACTACAACTATAACAGCGAGGTAGGTAATATGCTAACATTTTACTAGTCTCCTCTGTTTGGTGAGCACATAAGCACAAGCCAATAACTGAATTCCTTGAGTCTCATCCCAGCATAAAAACTTTGAGGGCAARCTCTTCTGCAGAAGTTTGGAACAAGACATCTCTGTTTTAGAAGCCTCGTTGCTCAGAATGTTCACAAGCTATTCGGGCACAAATCTGTGCCATGARATGAATAAACACTACAGATCCAAGTTCTTGGTAAGCAGAATGCTCTGCCCAAGTYCTTACTTCACTAAGTGAGCTTTGGGACAAAAGCTGTCTTCTGTGAGCAGGCTCCGTGAGGCTGCTGCAAATTGTAGGTTTTAATTTCCGACCAACTTCAAAGACGTTTTAACAAACTTGGGAGCAGCTTCTGTAAATAARTAAACTCTAGATAATAATTTAGAATACTCAAAGCATAGGCTGGAGCTAGAAGTTCACCATTGTGCTTCTTGGCTCTTTTCTTTTGGTTCAGATTTATGCAGCCCATGAAAAGACAAGTCCTGACTGACATACCCAAGGAGGACAGCCTTGGACTGTGTTGACTTTCCTTATTGGAAATGTGACTGGCCATTTCCAAGCCAGTAAGTGTAAGGATGTGCCAGRTGCCTCTGAACAACTTACCTGGCACTAATGGGGAAGCAGTGCCCATTCCTCAGCAAGTCCTGAGGGCACCAACCTCAGCACAGACTCAGGCCAAGGCTTTCTGTGACACTGCCCACCTTAGGAAGGCAAGATGACCAAGGAAGTTGGTCATCTTGGGGTCCAAGTCACTAAAAAAATTTTTTCTAACTYCTTAATTTTTGTCATTTTTTACCAATCTTATCGATAAGATTTTAAAAGGTGGAGAAGAGACCCCTTAGAATTGATTTTCTGTTTTGTCAGGTACATTCTATTGCTGAAGTTGTCCAAACTTGAGTCTCAGGATTGTTGATCTATTTTTGCTTCAAAGCRCCAGCCTGCGCCACAGCAACCAAAAAGTCACCTTAATATTGATAAGCAGAACAAAGGCCAGTCTGTAGGTATTTGAGTAGGTGTCTCCTTTTCTCTGTTGTTCAAGTGGGAAATTAAAGCCTCATTATTGCAATTCTCTTTTGTCCCTGGAAGGATATAAAGGCTACATTTAAAGAGATTACAAGCAGTTAGACTCTGTAGACTTCTCAGTATTTATTTTTGTTGCCTCAGCAGTGGGCTAGCTGAGCAGCAGCCAGCACAGAAAACACTGCCTGGGCTTTCAACAGTTCAGTCCACCTGAAGACACCAYGAGAGGGTCAAGCAGCAGGAACGGACAGTAGTGATTCCAGTGAGATTTCCTGCTTGTGTTGCCACTGTACATTGACCCTACACTACAAAGGCCGCTTTGAGGACTGGGATCCAGTCTAACCTACTGGCCCCAACCCTGTTGAATCTCTAAARTCTCATCTTTCTCCCCACCACCTCTTCCTGTGACTGCACCCAGCTCTCCCCATTACYGCCCTACCTCACCTTGCATTTCTACATCCACTCAGTCCTCCCCATACCCAAGTCTAGGCTGGACTCTGGGGACTGCCTCTTGCTCCCTACGCTCCACAGAAGCAGCCTCTGACAAGGGCTTCCATCAGCCTAAAGCTGAAAGGTGCAACTAGTCCTTCCCCACCATTCCTAAGCWCTCTCAATGCCAGCACATGCGTTCCTCTTCTGAAGGACTCATCTTTTCTGTCCCCATCCCCCCATTATTAAGCTAAACATCATTTCCCTCACACCTAAAATCATTTTGTCAGTAAAGACACACCTGGATTACCCTTTACTCTGAGGAGCCCTTTCCTCACCAGCTAAACATCCCCAGGTGTTTTGCTTGGGTGCGTGCTTTTCTGAAGCCTACCTTCATCCCAGGCACTCAGAGAACACTGGTCTACAACAAATGGAGGTTGGTCTTTGCTTATGTTATCTGAGAGCTAGGGGATTCCTTCAGAATTATTTCCCTATTTATGAATTCTCCAAGCAATATGAAAAATCCTCTTATCGGCACTTCATTAGAATGTATTCTCAAATTGCTTCAGTAAATAATTTTAGTCTTATAGATAGTTGCAGTTGTCCCTATTAAAATCAAGCACATAAGCTGCAATATGAGCTGCATCCTCCTAAATTAACTTGTAGAGCTATCTAGCATAACTTCTAAAGCACACCAGTCTGTAATACATACTATAACTTGTATTAAACATTCAAACAGGAACCAAAAGCAATGCCATTTAAATAACATAACCAATGTGAGCTGCTAAATGCAGATTCTTAAAATCAAATATGCAGTTATTTTTTTCTATGAACCCYCAAGGATTTAAAATGAATGCCAAGATTATGAACACAAGCAGCAATTAGGTTTGTTTCTGACTAAATTTTAAGAAAATACCCACTGGTTATTCAGTTCCACTCCTTGAGCACAGCACAATCTTTTATTTCATTTGTGTAGTACAACTGAAGATGTCAAATTAATTTCAGCAATTAGATGTTCTGCACTAGAAGAGAAGCCCTAGCAGTGTGCTGGTAGAGGGATTAGCACAGMGAGGCTGCTACCTCTTGCGGTCCTTAAGCACTGCCCTAGGAAGCATTCTTAAACTGGAGTCCAACTGTACCTGTCATGGTGCTATTCATGTTTAGCATGCCARGCAGAAAAATAGGAGAAAGCCTGATTTACCATCACTAGAGTTAAACCAGATCCTATTTGCCTGAACACAACGATGACTAGAAATGACAGGCTGAAACTCATTTAAATTTGTGACAGTTTTAACACTGACTGAAGAGCATCCTCACTGCGGTTTGGAGGGGCAGCTTTGATATTCTTTGTTCGGAGGATTACGACTTCTTYTTTCCCCTGCATTTTGACAGAGCATCAAAAGCCATCTATTTTATTGATGTTCTGATCCAGCCTTATACCAAACTTTATTACAGTTTTTCATAGGAG
Organism: Nothoprocta perdicaria; assembly: GCF_003342845.1. Lineage (NCBI taxonomy): Eukaryota > Metazoa > Chordata > Aves > Tinamiformes > Tinamidae > Nothoprocta > Nothoprocta perdicaria. The sequence continues at coordinate 697,814 of NW_020455116.1, forward strand.
AGTGTGGAGTGGAAGAAGCCTCCCAGCATCCCCTACTCCAACTTGTGTGCTAAAGTTCAGGCTGTCTTCCAAGTTGGTCACGTTGCTCAGGGCCTTCTCCAGTCAGGCTTTGAAAAACCTGCAGTGCCAACCTGAGCAGCCTGCTCCAGGTTGGGGTTTTCCCTTGCCTCTACTCCATCCTTGCCCTTTGGAGCAATTGGCAGCAGTTGACTCTCATCCTTTCACTGATCACTTCAAAGAACCCATTTCCCATCTTCTCCAGCAATGGCCTATAAGCTGGTGAAGATCCCCTCACTGCCCCATGCCTTTGCTTCTCCTGGCTTAGCAAACGCAAGGCCCCAGCCTATTCTGAGACACTGTGGGCCACCACACGTCACCCCCTTGGGAAGCCTCCACCACACCAGCTCTAGTTGATCTCTTGGGCTAGTCCAAAGTGGGCCATGTGCTTTAGATGGAGCCTCTCAAGTGCKGAGCAAGGCCTTCCCTCAGCCCCAGGGCTGCACCTGTATGGCTAACCTCTACCACCATGAGAGGGCACCCCTCATTTACCTTCAGCTTATTCACCTTGGCCACATCCATCCAAGCCAACTCCAGCCTGTACTGCTGCATGGGGTTATTTCCACCTAGTCAGGCTCACTTTTGTTGAACTTAGGGTTCCATCAACCCATCCCTTTGGCATCTTGAGGTCCTTCTGAACAGCAACCCCCTGCACATCTTGAGACTGCATTTTGCTACACTCTTCATTTAATCAAGCACCACTACTGAACATACAATAGTGCAGTCCATGTTTGCAAAGATCTTAAAGCTAAGCTTCTTTCATAACCTCCCTTCTACCACACAAACACCAAGCACAAGCTTGAGTTTACAGGCTTATGCAGTGCAACTAAGCAACTGCTACTTTACAGGGAGACTGAAAGGAGATTAAGAGACCTCTCTGATTATCTCTTTAAAAAACATCCAAACATACAAGAAACAATCCAGGTAAAATAAGATACTTCTCACAGTAAATTCACCAGGATAGAACAAATAAATGGTGATCACAAACATCACTTTTTCCCCTGTCAGGAATGAACTGCAGCCAGAAGCATATTCAAGTAGTAAAGTAAGAGCTAAATTTTTTATAGATGGGGAAAAAGCATGTTGGCAAATTCATCTCCCTATTTACTATGACAGACACACACAAAACTTGGCATTCTCTACTTTTTTCAAGCTACCCAATTAGAGACACTATTCACTCTGCATCCACAGGTGGTGCTCTAAAGCTCTACCCTGCACACAGTCATGGAAAGGGCTCCAGAAGGGCCCCTGTTGACACTGGTATCACACAGAGCAGCAGTAARATCAGATAGTGATACACCAGCACCTCAGCGATATGGCAATGGTCTGTCCTAACCTTTGGATGTGGCTCTAAATATTCTGAAATAMAGCAGCTCCCAGTCCTCCTTTAGATTCACAGGGACTATCCCCTGATGATGGTAGAAATGTTATTCAAGTTGCAAACAAACAAACAAAAAATCCTTGATATGTTTTTAATTGTCATTTGCTTTTGCTACCAGTCTCAATTGGATTCATGTTCCCCCCCACCACACACACACTTAAAACAAAACCACCCAAATTGCCATGGAATGTTCAATGAACAATAAAGGACTCTCATATATTCTCACTCAATAAGCCATAAAAGAGAAAATTGGTCCACTAAAAATGATAGYGGGGAATTGGTGACAAAGATGAAGAAGGTTAAAAATAGTTATTTTGCACCAAACTTTCCAGAGGACAAAGAGGATGTTGCTTTCTAGTCAGAGGACTTAYTCCAAAGGAGTAGAAAATAGAAACCTTTCAACCATTATTGAAAGAAATCAGAAAAAAGCTACAAAATATCTTGTGGCTAACAAATTATTGCCTACTTAGCTTTGTTAAGGGAGAAAGTGGGTTGGAAAAGAAAGGTTTTGAAGGATATATTACAGAAAACCTTGATATGAATAATTTGATTCTAAAAACCCAAAGTGAACTCATAAGAGACCTGCTTAAACTAACTTTSATTCTGAAGAGCTATTACCACTACAGCAGGAGCAAGGGAACTGTAGTGCTTCATGCATTTTATTTTCAAAGAGTAATAAGGTTCCACACTGAAGATAATTGAATAAGGCAGAGAGTTATGGTACATAGATTAAAATAATAGCTTTAGGACAGAAAATTAGTTCAAAAATAGAAARCAGTGAGGAGATATTAAGAGGTGTCAAAGAGGTCTACGAGTGAGGTACCTCAGAGGTCAGGTATCTTTTTAACTAATGAATGCAATCTCAATTCATTGAGTTTATGAGGAGAAATCCCACCTCTTCTGTGCCCTCTGCAGCTTTTATCCTCAGGGACTGAACAAGCACAGAATATACCATGGAGACCCCAAAAGAACAGAGACAAGGTAAAGGTTGATCTTCGTTTGTTGACAAAATAATTACAGCAAATGCCACACAACCTTGATGATATGAAGGTATATGGGGATACGACATGGCTGCAAGCCACCAGAAGTGCAGATGACCAGGGAGACAGGACAGCACCCGTGAGCCTTCCAAAGCAGCAGCCACTCCTGGGTCAATATATTGAAGAGGTCTTTYATGTGCAGCTCTGCTACAAGGGGAAATCTGGTGGCTTTTTCTCCAACTTTAGGTCAAGATCATGTTCCTTGAAGCCTCGGCTGAAGTTAAAGGGAGCAAGAAGGAAACAAGCTGCAGAGGGWCCCCTTGGAAACTCAAGTACTGTTCATATGAAGCATGCACCTAACTGCTGAGGGTACATACTCCCTTCTCCAGCTTTACGACATCTGCAGGAGACTACTGATTGTGCTCAGAACAAGTCTGCCCTGCTCTTCCACAAAAGCCACAACTTCTGTTCCCGTCTTAGGAACAAGAAGMCCAGTAACAGAACCCACTTCACACTGTGTCTGTAAGCAATACAAAAGGATTGGGAAGTTCAAGGAAGGAAAACAGATTGCCCTCTCTTGCATAAGGTTTCTGCTGAAGGCTCCAGGGGTGCCACTTACTCAAGGACTTAGTCAAGCAAACACCACATCTCCCACAACCTTCTGTACAGGTTTGGTCTGGGTAAGAAAAATAACTTTCCTCAGAATTTCCTCCTTTGGACAAACTAGTTAAAAGCAGATCTCTTATTATTCATTCAGTCAGTGTCACACTTAAGTAGATTAGAGTAATTAACTTGTTTATTTTGAAAAGCAAACATTATTTCCCAGCATGACAGCAGGTATTACCGCAGTTAGCCATGCTAAAAAGCCACATCATTCTCCAAGGACTTTTTTTCCTGAGGGCAACAATAAAGAGAGTCCCCTCACTTAATCAGTTCTTCAACAAGTCAAGCAGCAGCCTAGCACTTACACTTAGATAATTTCCTCACATTGAGCCAGTGACATTTTTGATGACTTTGATAAAAGGGTCCCCAGGTTCAATAATGGCAAGTAGTATTTCCTCTTTTCAAGCATTACCAATTCAAACTGAAGTTCAAACTGATTAAAAAACATTCTGCTTTTATCTCTGGAACCTGTTCAAATCAATGGCTGAAAGACAAGTTAAAAGTAACTTTGCTTGGACCAATTYTGAAAGGAGGTTAAAGTGACAGAAACAGCAGTGGTTTCAGAGAGCTGTGGGATTAAGCAAGATACATAAGAATATTTTAACATTATCAATTCTACCATAGTTTTGCTAGAAAATTGTTAGTGGAGATAAACTGTTACAAATTGGACTGTAATTGCASTTATACATTAAAACGCTTCTCCGGTCATATTTGTTTTCCTTCTACAGAAGGAAGGAGGTTTRTATGTTTTCCAGAGGCTTTGGGACAGTTCCTTCTCAGTGAGAATAGCAGTAAATCTTGTCAATAAGGTCTCTTGCAGACAAAAATGAATATATAAATGTACGAGCCACAGAAGCATGGGTGACATGTTCATCTCAACAACTTGTCCCGAGTTTGAATTGTGGGTATCTGTAATGGAAACATTAAGATTGGTTTCAAGGACATGAATGGCAGTGCATACCTGTGTTTAAACACCAGAAGAAAAAGCAGGACCAGGATTAAGTAGTAGCCTGCTTTGATAAAGAAGCTATGATACCCAAGACTCTCCTCTTGGAAGCCAGCCTGAAGAAAATTTAATATCAAGACCAAAGACCCATACTCTGATAAGACAAGAGCAGCAGAGATTTATCAGAAGATCCTGCAGCCTAGCGTAAGGACAGCAACAAGGCTGCAGCCATCGCATAAGCCCTTCCTTTTCCTGCTATACATTAAGAAAGCAGACATCGAGAGTGGTTGTCAATGGTGCGGAGTCCAGCTGGAGGCCTGTACTTAGTGGTGTCCC
>NW_020455116.1:703101-756589 GCF_003342845.1 Nothoprocta perdicaria
GCATTCTATGATTCTATGATATTCCTAGCAGACAAGGGCAATAGACAAGGCATCTGCTCCCTGCTTTGGGATCTCCTTACTTCAGTCGTCAAAAAAYACAAAACTTGCCCAGAGGTAGTTCTACCTGGACACAAAAAAAATTTCCCATCAGGGCAAAGGAAATACCTCAGAAGAAAGTGAGAGGATCTCTCTCACTGGGAATACTCAAGACCTTGCTTGACAAGGCCCTGAAYAACCATCTTAGATCTTGCTTCCAAAGAGGGTAGGAACACATTATATCTGCACATATCTTCCAACCTAGAATTTCCTATGGATTCTATGTTTTACTTCCATAAGAGTTCACTTGTATTTTCACCATGAAATCTCCTAGCGTGTTCATATTTTGTTCTGGCTAAATGCTGTAGGCTTCCTATAGGATAACAGGTCTCAAATTATATGCTCTTGTCCTGGAAAATGCATAGGCTAAATAATTGAAGCATTTCCTTGCTGTTACTAAGTCTGAGGTTTTTTACATAAATCCAGTGCTTCCATCCCAGGCTTAGCCCAGGTCTACAGATCTGGCCCCATGGAAAATATAGGCCCTAGTTCCATCAGACTCTTACAGACCAATATATTTCACCTACCTTTAAAGCACTGAAAGATGAAGGGCAGAAACAGAGGGCAGTAAAACTGATCACTCCTCTGAATGGTTTCCCACAAAGGGCTACACAAGAGAGCTCAGGACATCCTAGGCCTAAGAACACCCTGTGAGCTAAATGCAACTAGGTCAAGTAATGCAAAAGTTGATATAAAACCACCATGATTCAGAAGAAAAAGAAAAGCCCTCTGCACTGTTATTCTCAGAAGCAAACWCTTCTATTTCCCCCACTCCATCTTTTCTTATTACTGTCTAGAAAGCATATTTTTAAAATGCAACCAAATGAAGGACTCCTAGGGATAGGAAGTCTAGCTATAAAGTCTATAAATACCAGTTTACACATAAGCTATCAAGTCTGCAAAGGCCAATTTTCACGTGAATCATATTTTCAAGTTGCTGCAGAAAAGACGGCAAACTTCTCTAAAGCAATAGCTATATCACCTCATGCTATGTTCTATAAACAGAATGAATGACATTACATGTAATTACGCCTGTCAGGAAAAAAAAAAGAAATCTATGCAAACAGACTCTACGAGACTTTCCGACAGAAGGCAGGGCAGCTTCCCAACAGTTTGCCTGCACAGGGCAAAACAGACAGGTTTTTGCTTCCAACTGTGTTGGAGCTGCACGGGCACAAATCCACCTAACCCAGTGCATCCCAGCAAAGAGATGCAAGAGATTTAGCTCTACCACATATGAAATGATTAACCACAGTGTCATGGCCACTTCYTCCCTAGGATTTTGCCGCTAGATCCTGATAAATAGCCGCTGAGGAATCTTTATAAGACTATGGCTATGTGTACTAAGAGCCTAGGAAAATGGTCCAAGACTCAGGTGGACTGACTCCTTTTGACAGTCCCCCAACCTGGAAGCAAATATCCTCAAGTGATGGAGAACGTGTTAAGCTCCCTCTGTGAAGCTCCCCTTTAGCCAGAGGGGCCAGGGAGCCTTTCTTCTAACCTCTCTGTAGGTCCTTCAACTTGATCACAAGGGCTTTACAGACAGTAAGCAGCCACTGACATGTGGGGCATCATAYGTGGGGCAGGTGCAGCAAGCTGCTGCTGACCTACACAAGACCATACAGCGCAGAGATCCCAGTGCAGGTACCAGACCCTAGAGCACAGCAGCACTAATCACTCTGCCCTTGCAGGAACAGCCCGGCCACAGACTGCCCAGGCATCGCGGCCTCCCGCTCCGCTGAGCTCCAAAGATCAGTTTGCACAGCAACATAAAGAGAGGCATCAACAAGTTCAGATGAAATGTGTTCAAAGCTGTGAATAAATCTGTCAGCGCGGTGCAGAGCTCTGCAGAGACACCTGCACTAACTCTGAAGCAATGTCATGCTATTGGAGCTCTACTCCTGTGGAGAAATACTTCCAACTTACAGTGCTGTCTAAGATATGACTAGAAAGCACCTTCAAACTATCCCAGGAAGATCTTCAATCATTCTTCACTCATTCTCATAGTACAGAAGACTAATCTTGTTACTCTGTAGAACCAGAGCTTTAAAATAAGATGCTACAATGAAAAAAGAAATTGAGAGGGGTCAAAACCGCAATACCTCAACATGACTAAAGCATATTGCAAACACTTCAGCAAAGCAAAGCATATGAGCTACAACATTTAGCAAAATGGTAGTAGGCTCTACCCTTTGCTTTTTGCCACCTATCAAAAGGTAAAATTACCAAGAAAAAGCCTTTTACACATCCAAAGAGAAACTGAACACCAGACTTGCTGATTTTTCTGCCTTTCAAGGACCTGCCAATTAAAAAGGAACAAACTAGTCTGTACTTTTTTGACCTGTTTSAGTCACCTTGAATATAAAATTAAGTACAATATATTCCATCCATAAAAATCTATGTGGGACATAAGTGTGCACGAGTTAAGCAGCTTTAAATGTTATGGTGTACATCCTATTTATCACTTTTTTCTCCCCCACAGAAACAACATCAATGAAGTTCTTCTCCATACTCTTGATACAAAGTGGTTAAGCAAGTCATTCTATCACTAAGGAATTGCCATAGGATACTTCATATCTAATTGTTTTTCCGATATATGTTCTTACATTCTAACTGCCAGACTGCAGCTCCTTAGTTAGTATCAACATAAAGCAATACAATGTCCCATCTGCTTCATTTTTATTATAAATGCATGAATAAACAAAACAGATACAAAAATTTCCCTTCAATATTAGCAGTAGTTTGTGCTTAAAGATAGTTAGCCACCTGCTGAAGTTACTCAGCCTATTTTCTGAGGATAAAAAAACAGGAAATTTTGTAGGATATTCCAGAAATATGCAATATTTTCATCTTAACAAGTTGCACCATTCACTCTTTTAACCTTTCCTGTACAGAACAGCACAAAATTGGATGCACTTCACAACTGTAGAGTCACTCCATTGTTTACCTGTAGTGCCCTCAGTCAGGTTTAGYTGGAGAATGGTTTCATTACACTCAGACTAATGCCTTTGAACTGACTAGAGCCTATTCAAACACCTTTGAAGATTCCCACTACGGCACATGCTTAGCAGTTGATGCAGTTGTTGGAAGCCTTTGGAGTTATTTAGTGTTTCATGTCACTGCACATTCATGTGTCTGCAGGCATGCCAGTTTGGGGAAACCAGCATGCCCAGAAAAGGAAGCAATGATTAGGGATGTTGCAGTTCTGATCCATGGAAAGCAAGGAAAAAAACACTATTACAACAGGGTCTCCAACCAAAGCTGCTGCATCTGGAAGTTACAGCAGAGCCCCATGCTCTGTGGGACTTTGCATATTATAGAGCCATTAGAAATCCTAGCAGACATTAGGAGGTTTACAGGRATTCGGGCAGAGATGACAAACCCTGCAGGTACTCTTGGGAAGTCTGCGAGTCCCASAGAGCTTCCCACTGCCTGTATGAACTTGGCATAGACTCCTGTAGGGGTTACAGAACTTAAGTCACACTATTTGTCACCTCTCCTGGTGATTACAGAGATTTGTGGCCCTAAAATGCTGATATTGGGCACAGGATCACACTGAAAAAAAAATCCTCTTTAGGGTCAGGATAAGGTTTACACCATACTACTGTTTTACAGTTAGACAAAGTAATACTTTCAAGAAACCTCATGTCCATTACAGTATCACATTAAAGGTGTCTGCTTTGTATTAAGGTATATTATACTGAGCTAAAGTCTGGTAAATACTTATGAAAGACAATTAACTGCATTACAATTTACTATCCACGGTGCTGTGATGTCAAAAAAGCTCCAACCTCAAGTTATTCCAGCAACCCCAGCTCCCCTACATTCCTGCTGTCACAGAGCTCATCAGAGAGCAGCAGTCACTACAAAATGCCTCTCCCACATCCATCTCTGAAATTTTTGGTTCCTGCATCAGGCCAAGTAAAACAGATTGATACTTGACCACTTTCTGGGTATCCTGAAGAAAGGTATGGACACCTCAAGTACAATAAAAAGTTGCCAACTGTCAGTATCATTTTGCTACTGCGGGATTTCTTGTTATACAGGTAGCAAACATTTCCATCCTCAGCTAAGCTAAAGTATTAAAAGATRAGAAACTACATTTTTATTAAAAGACTCAAAACACTTGACACAGAAAGGAAAGCTGTTCATAGATTACTATTCCAAGTACAAGTTGCAAGGCTTCTCTTTCAACATGCGGCTGAACTTGTTTGTCCTTTAGCCCAGCCACACACATTCAGGATCTCAGGCCAAGTGCCAACTTGACCACCTCACAGTGGAACTGAATGACAAAACAGGAGTCGGCAAAACCCAGCATTTATCACCCTGCCTGTTACTGTTGGTTCATCTTGATCCCTCCCAGAACGAGGCAGGTTTGCTTGTTGGTCTCAATTTTTCCCCTCTTCCTCCTCTCTGCCTCCTGCCTGCCTTGCCCCATCCTTCCCATTTTTAAGTACAAAATGATCTTTACTCAATTAAGAACAGAATACTTATCAGTGCCAAAAACCACGTATAAATCAGTGCAAAGGCTGCCATCCCTGAGCCTTGCATTTCACAGGTGATGGACATTCGGTATAAGTGGAGAGACAGCAAGGCACATGGAAAAGCAGGATCCTTATCACACATTGAATTGAAGCCAGCCAGAGCAGKGTTCAATCACCATGCAGAGATTATGCCCCACCACCTCTTTAAAGGGAACTTTGGCACCTATGTACGAACTTGTAGTTTTGCCATAGCCACAGCTCCGAGTGGACCAAGCAAACATTTCCAAGCATTCCAAATTTTCCAAGCTGCAAATCAAGTGCTAATCCTATATTTGCCTGTTTTATTTCAAGTCAAAAGTTASCCTGGGTGCTTCTAGTTGGCATTTGTTAAAACACATTCTTGTCTTCTCCAAATATTATTTACTGTCTTATGGGTTTCACTTGATTACGCTCCTGCAACTGGTAATTTAGCATCCGTGTTCCAAGGTCTACAAGCTGCCGTCTGATATTTTCTTTCTTTGAAGAGCCCTACGTCTGTCCTCCTTCCAGAGCATAACCTCACTTTGGACAACTGCTCTGCCTATTCGGAGTAATCAACGACAGCCTTTCAAGTGGATAACACATRAGAAATATCATCTCCTTTAGCTGCCATGGAGAGGAAGATGTCACTGCATAGGAAAGCCTAGTTTAAAGTCTAAAGACTAGAAGAAAAGCTCTCCCTTATTCAAGGGTACCTGGGAGGTACAGGAGATCAAGTCTCTTTTGTCCTAAGAAGCATTTAAACCTGTTTCCAGGCTCAAAGCAGACAACTGATGCAAGTCTTTCCTCTGGCTTTAAAGTCTAACTTTTGCCAATAAGTCACATGCCTGTGATAGAAATACAGCACTTTACTTGGCAAGAGGGAATTGTTGATTGATTGCTCTATAATTGGTGCTGATTTACATGATTTGACCATTGAGACTAAAACTAATTTATTTTAGGTGGCCAAGACACAAGAATCCCTGTAGCAGGCACTGAAGTTCTCCTTATTTGTTATAACGAGACAGAAATCATTCTGTTCACTTAGTTTAAAAAAAAATGGCCTCGGTTAGTTAAGTCTCTCATCCTGAGAAATTGTCAAGCGATTTTTGAAAATAGGTCATTCTTAGGACAAATAACACGCTTTAAATCCATTTCATGCAAGGACTTTTCAGAGATTCATATYTGGTACATTATCATAAGAGATACAAAAAAGATCATTAAGAAAATCAATTTCCTTAAGGACCATCTTCAAAAATGTACGAAGGCAGCTTTATTGTCCTTGGCTCTCTCAACTATTAAAACAAAGTTATAAAGGCTCTGTTTAGAAATGCAACATTAAAATGAGGGCATATTGTGCACAATGAGACTAACCAAAATTTATAATAATTCTGGCTGAGTGCTGTCTTGCTTGATATTTTCCTAGTGTGCTCTTTCTCAACTTCCCATTATGTTTAATACAATTCCTTTGGGATACACTTTTACAGGATTATTGGCATTCTGGCCATGATTATTCCAACAGTAAAGACAGGCCCAAGTCACAAGATAARCATCTCGAAGCACATCTAGTTATTCCACACTAAGATACCATCATCTAGAGCTTTTCCCCAGTTGCACATTCCTAGAACATTTAAACCAAGAAACTGGAAAAAAAATTCTTTAAGATTAGATTCAGCAAATCAAGACCACATAGACATGAAGAGCTGCTAAGCATGATCTTGCCCTGAAGAGAGCTACAGACACAGAAGASAGACTATTAATTGTCTGGGCAGAGCTGGCCACACAGATCCTATAAACAAGCAAGCAGATCCAGGGTGAGATGTGCTGAGACCGCAGATCTCTGCGGTGGACAGCCTGCCTATCAGACAACCAGTGGGCTCCCAAACCTCTGGGCCAAGGAAATTCCTAAAGCAACAAGTAACTGGTCAGCAGGAGACAGAGCCGGGCCCCACGGGGACATCCGAATTTACTGCAGCTCACCAGGCACCCCGCTGGAACGAGGCTGCAAACAGCCCCCTCACTTGGCCAGTGCTAGAGGCCAATGGCCACAGGAAGAGCAGCAACCCCCAGGCCCTCCCGGGGCAGCAGGTGGAAACCGCCCCSCAGCTTAAACACAAACCTGCAAGGACAGGGTAAGACTAAGGAACTACTGAATGCATTAAGTAGAAACTACAGTGCAAGAGCCTGCTGCTCAGATTAGCTTGCAATCATGATGTTACTCTTCAACTTCATGTTCCTCATACAAGTATCCCAAGTCCTGGTACATCCACTCTTCAGTCAGGACATCATAGGTGCATTTAGATTTAAGATCCAAAATCCTTGTTGCATCAAAGCTGCATTGTGACTTGCCAAACTTACAATCTCCACTACTCATTTGTAGCTTAACACTTAGCTACAGCAGATACAGCCTGTGTGTTCAAATGGAGTCTACCAAACCTTTCACACTGCCTTCATTTTGGAAGATTTGCCCTGCTCTTCAACACACAGAGCCAACAATTTACTTTTAATACCCAACCAGGCAGTGCTGAATACTCCTTTACTCCTCTGTTAATAGCAGATGGGCAATCTCAGAGCAAGCTCTGATGCATGTGGATATTCCTGTTGCAAGGAGGGGAAATCCACAGCTGGCAGCAAGGGTCATACATGGAGAAAGAGATATGAGGGGGCTCTACAGCAACCATGGGTGCAGCAGTAGGACTTAAGTTCCTAGTGCAGGGATAATACTCCAAAAACTCTTATCCTTTCATGCCTTCACCCACACAAAGGGCAACATGGGGCAGGCACACAGTGTCACACTGCTCAGGGAGAAACATTTGCCAAAGGGGCTGGCAATCACCCTACAACRTTGCACAAGAACCTAGCCTGCTGCTCTGCAGGCACTGCATGCACAGCTCTAACTATGCTCAAGTTAAACATCCACCACTGAGGAATATAAATCTTCCTGACTCCAAGCAGGATGAGTCCCACAGCTCCCACTTGCCTCCCATCTTCCCACCTCCTAGTTAGAGCAGTTGAAGGAGGAACAGCTTCCAGGCCCCACCAGCATGACTTTATCAGTGCTTCTGCTGAAGAGCAGCTCTGCTACTGCCCTCCTGCTCACTGTGACTCTATGACACTCATCCACTTTAAGAGAGACTGCAAATCTCCAGCTCCCCCTTTGCTCTYATATGTTATAAAACCTTAAATAAAACTTTGGTGAAAGCCACTTCTTTGAACCAAGCTTTGTACCATACAGCCACTCGGACTACCACAGGAAGCTATTTCCCACACCTCCACAAGTGCACTTACCTTTAGGTGGCACATCTAGGCACAAAGTTGCAATCTTCATCTTTGGATGTTCAGCTTGGCTGCGTGCAACCAGATTTCACTGCCCATCTCCAAACGTCAGCACAATGTGACTCCTTTCTTTGTCCATTGCTGTATGGAGGGGCCCATCTACTCCACAGAGGAGCCCCCTAGTCCCTGTTAGAGCTCTGCTGAGTGATTTGGATAGGAAAATTTTTCTAATGTGAACACTGGGTAGAGATCCCATATGAGTCAAACTGCATTTTGGGCACTGCAGACACTCARAAGTTTTGCCCCATCAGGAACGGCAAAGATTAGCAAATAGCTATTTTTAGTCCATTATCTCCTCAGAAGCTCAAGGTACCAGAGAGCAGGAGGAACAGGGCTGCTCCACAAGGAAGGACAAACYAGGAGCMACAGRTGATCCCAGMAGAAGCTGGGCCCTCTCCATCAGTTCCATAAGCTCCATTAACAGTTCCAGGCAAGACAAGGGAAAGTGTCAGATCCAGAATCCATCCAGGAAGYCCAGCTGGGAGCAGAAGGGCATAAGGCCAGAGACAGGACTGGCTGCAACATTAGTCCAGCMCTCACTCAGAAAAACAGACTTCAAAACTAACCTAGATGCAAGACAAGCAATAAATTCAGTCTATGATCCATCYAGGAAAATCTGGTAGTATGTCAGGACAAGAGGAAAAAATAATAATAATAAAAAAAAACAATGCCAAACACAAATACACCCCCAGTAGAGCTCAGAAAAGAAAATAAAAGTGCAGCAGACTGAACTTAAATGAAGCTCCTGGGCCAATGGGCTGTGGGTGGGTGGAGGCCCCAGGTGAGGCTGATCAGGGCAGCTGAGACTTGTTAGTGCATACTAGGGGCCTGGTAGCAGATTTGTCTGAGTCTTTTTGTTCTGTAGAASTGCCTAGTAGAGGCCAAAAAGCTCTTGAATTCAGGGGAATGTGCATCAAGAAAACTCAACACTGACAAGTTTAGTAACATGTGTGTAGGTAGGTAGGTAGGCAGGCAGGATGGCTTTTCTCGGAGAGCTCATTTCAAAGTTCTCCAGGTTGCTTCAAATCCTGTTTCTCCCTATTTGGCCCTATCAAAGTTCCTCTGGGACCAGGTCCTTTACTGCTTTCTACCCTGCAGACTCAGACYCCTGCTGCAGCCCACTGACCTTCTAGTTCCCCCCATGGGGTACTCCATTTCCCAAGCCAGAAGCAATCAGCTCTCCCTGCCCAGGGAGACACTTGCCCTCACACCTCAGAGAGACACCCAGCACACAGACAGCGAAGGAAACGAAGGAGATGGTCAGTCAGTGCCTTCCCCCATACAAACATGACAGAGGGACTGGCTCTCGCAGTGACACGTGGATGCGTTTCTCCCTTCAACCTCCCTCCTGGATAACAGCCATGCTGGCTCCCTGTCCTCTTTGCAGTGCAGTCTTCTTTCCGGCTTAAGTTGTGGCGTCCCACGGCTTACGGTGATGCCCTTTTTCCCATTCTCCATTGCCTTATGCCAAGGCAACACATCTCCTGTCTGCAGACCCTTCCCATTAGCCTGGCTGGGATCAGCTAATTCTGCTGCCTCCATCCTCTCTGGCTTCCTGGTTGCATTTTGTACCCTAATTCAGAGTAGAGACAGCTCCTCCTCCTCCCCTCCAGAATCCCATGGTAGATTTTATAGGTCTTTCTGGAGCTGACTGTTGTCTTATATAATTTTGTATCTGATTTTCTCCATCTTTCTTAGCCCCTTTCTTGTTGCCCTTTCAGAAATGCCACTCACAAGCACTTTGTGCCTGCATTTTTGGGAAGGTCCTCCTGACTTCTTCTGTTGGTTTTTTGTTTGTTTGTTTGTTTGCTTGTTTTGCTTCCTCCAGGGATTCTGCTCTTTGGGTATTCTCCAGATAAAAAGTCTTTAAGTGACCTTCCTGTCTTTCCTTCCCACTGTTTAGGGAAATTCTGTCCACAGGGTATCTCTGCCAGCTCTGGCCTGGCTGTTCCTGCCTGGGTTGAGTCTCTCTAGCCCTTGGCTAGATGCCATGTTTGTAGAAAGAGAAATATTCACAGACCTTAATTCTGCCTGGGGAATGGCTTAGCCTGCACTCCATCACCCCCTTGGCTGCCTCCGTCGCTGTGACAGGCTACCTGCCCCTTACTTACAGTTTCACTGTTTACAGTTTTATTGCTAAAAGGTTAATGAACATATTGCTGTTTCAGGTCTAGAAAATACATGACTCCTCCTGCAGTGTCAGCCCTTCCTCCCCTAAGCAATTTTCCTGGAATTCCTGTCCTAGTAGCCTTACAGGTGCTATCTTCTTTCATTTTTACTTGCCTAAATCCCGGGCCATTACACTCCAGGGTTATTACAGGCAATATAGCAAGGCTTGTTTTTGGTGTGGTAGAAACCTCAGAGTCTTCTAAAGATATATTTTAATCAACTTTTAGAGACTTTCTCTGYAGTACTTTGCCTTTTGCTACTCTTCAGCTCCATGTATCAGGCACTAAAAAAGTACCAATAAAACTTCTTCTTGATATTTTCTAATATAGAGTTTAACACCTGCCTTGGTATTCAAGACCTCCATGTGTTCTTCCAGTGTGAGGTGAGGCTGCTGGGTGCAGGCCCTGCGAGGCTCCATGAGTGGCAGGAGCAACTCCTCGGGTCCGTGGGGAACGTAGCGGGGTGACACAATGCTCCCATAAAGCCTGCGTACATTGGGAATGGCAAACACTGCAGGAGGCAGCAAGGAACAGAAGTTTCAGGGGGCTGGGAAACATAATGTGTTTYTTGCTCCAGAGCAGATGCAGCTCGTGCACTTCTGAGCTCAGACCTGACCAGCAATTACTCTGTGTTGACAACTAGTGCTAGCAAAGGCAGCGCAGACCCACGGGCAGGACAAACAGCACTGGAGGAATGACAACCTTCACCCACACATTASTACCAGCAATGACTGACCCTAACTGGACTGGCCTTCATAAACTGCTMTGTCTTTCTTTCACAGGACATTCTGCAGTGTTTTGGTGGGTTTTACACTATCCAAGATAGGATATCAAATTCAACATATTTTCAGTTAATACTTTAGGGATTAAACACCAAGCTGSGTGGAGTGGCCGACACTCCGGAGGGCTGTGCTGCCATCCAGAGGGACCTGGACAGGCTGGAGAGCTGGGCAGAGAGGAACCTCATGAGGTTCAATAAGGATAAGTGCAGGGTCCTGCACCTGGGGAGGAATAACCCCAGGCATCAGTACAGATTAGGGATTGACCTGTTGGAAAGCACCTCCACGGAGAGGGACCTGGGAGTCCTGGTTGACACTAAGTTAACCATGAGTGAGCAGTGTGCCCTCGTGGCCAAGAAGGCCAATGGGATCCCGGCCTGCATCAGGAGGAGTGTTGCCAGCAGGTCAAGGGAGGGGATCCTGCCCCTCTCCTCAGCTCTTGTGAGGCCGCACCTGGAATATTGTGTGCAGTTCTGGGCTCCCCAGTATAAGAGGGACGTGGAGCTTCTGGAGAGGGTCCAGAGAAGGGCAACCAGGATGATTAAGGGAATGGAACATCTCTCGTATGAAGAGAGGCTGAGTGAGCTGGGCCTGTTTTCTCTGGANGAGTCCTGGTTGACACTAAGTTAACCATGAGTGAGCAGTGTGCCCTCGTGGCCAAGAAGGCCAATGGGATCCTGGCCTGCATCAGGAGGAGTGTTGCCAGCAGGTCAAGGGAGGGGATTCTGCCCCTCTCCTCAGCTCTGGTGAGGCCGCACCTGGAATATTGTGTGCAGTTCTGGGCTCCCCAGTATAAGAGGGACGTGGAGCTTCTCGAGAGGGTCCAGAGAAGGGCAACCAGGATGATTAAGGGAATGGAACATCTCTCGTATGAAGAGAGGCTGAGTGAGCTGGGCCTGTTTTCTCTGGAGAAGAGAAGGCTGAGAAGGGGATATGATTAATATGTATAAGTTCAGGAAGGGAGAATGCAGGGAGGAAGGGGACAGGCTGTTTTCACTGGTGGCCAGTGATAGGACGAGGGGTAATGGCCACAAGCTGAAGCACAAGAAGTTCCGTCTCTAGATGAGGAGGAACTTCTTTACTGTTAGGGTGACAGAGCAGTGGAACAGGCTGCCCAGGGAGGTTGTGGAGTCTCCTACTCTGGAGGTCTTCAAAACCCGCCTGGATGCCACCCTGTGCCACATGCTGTAGGTGTCCCTGCTTGAGCAGGAAGGTTGGACTGGATGATCTGTAGAGGTCCCTTCCAACCTTAAATATCCGGTGAATCTGTGAATCTGTGGATGTGCACATAGTTCCCACATGAGAAGACAAGTTGAATTCAGTTTAGCTCAGTCAAATGTGGAGTATTTCAGGGCTCACACAAAACAGGTTTTTAGGAAGCTCTGAAACAGACAACTACTTCTGATGATGTTTAGCTCTCTGTAAAATGCTACTGCCTTCAGTCTCCAGCTGATGGCTGGCTTGGTCTCTTCGAAGCAGACTAATGAAGTTCACTTGAAAACTCGTCAGGGTTTATTTTACATTGCAGCAGAAAAGGAGCAGTTATTATGTCTCAGCTGGGAGGAAATAACTTCCCTTTCGTGGATAATAACTTGCACATGTGCTGCTGTCTGAGAGGTCAGAGAAACAGTCAGCCGTTTTGATCAGTTAAGTAAAAAGGTGGTGAATTGTTTGCTTTCGGATTGGGATGYTTAAACAGCATTTCACCTTAGTGTTAGGAACCAAAAAGCTTTTTTTGGATCTSATCCTTGATCCACAGATAATGGAATTCCTTCCGGGGAAGGTTTAAAGGACGTTCTTATATCTTACTGCATTACACTACATACAGAGGATGAATTTATTTCTTTGCAAAAGGTCTAAATCAGACTTACATATTGTTGACTGAGTACACGACTATTAAGCTGGAACTGAAAATGACAGGAAATATRTTTTATTTACCTCTTCTTACAGGCATGAATTTTATTCATAAACTTGTATGATTTGGATGTATTAAAACATGTATAGGCTACTTCATTGTTTCACAGCACCCACCACTCCATCCCTCCTAATCACTTTCCCATCACTTAAAAGAGCCAGTCCATGCCCAAGAACGGCGCTGACATTTTCCTGTGCTCCCTCCACGAAGGCTAGCGCTACCGCACAGACTGGGAAGCAATTTCCTGACCACCTCTAAGGAGGCTCGCCCACGTTTTGAGGCAATGCGAGGGCAGGCAGGGTGTGTGAGCAGCCAGCCAGGGCTCACACAGAGTGCCTGTTTGGGCAGCCTCGGCGCCGCAGGGCCCACCGAAGCTGCATTCCTCCCAAATGGGTGCTGCGAGCACAAGCTGAACTTGCAGCCACACAGAAAAGGACACGCAGAAACATCCCTGGAGCTGCTATGGGATAGAAACATTAGCATTGGTTCTAGACAGGAGCATACTTCAAAGGAATGGGATGCACTAAAAGCAGGCTGTAAAGGGGAGGGGGGCCACTCAGACCGGTCACTGCATTACAGGCAGCCTTTCCACATCCATCCATCTCCTCTGGCATGAGGCTGGTCCTCAGAAGTTACATCGCTCGGGTTTGCATCTCTAACTACGCTACAGCTGAGCACTGAGTGCTGCATCAGACACATCTGCTTGAACCAAAACCTGGTATGGGATGCCATACCAGGACAGTATGGATATGGTGGATCTCATCTCCCGCAGCTCCCCATCCTCCTTGCTGGACTTGCCACACAGTCACTCCACTGATTACTATTTCCACCAGTGCATTGCACAAGGTCCACAGCAGATAATCTTTCTCAGACCAATCCACACCCTCCCTGGGATCATGTATCTGAACCAGGTTGCAGTGGACCGAGTACCCTGTGACCGCCAGACTAGAGCAAAGCAAAGCAGAGTGGCAGCTATGTTAGAGAGGGGCCCTTCCTCCCTCCTCAAGGGAGGTACCCCCTCCATTGTGAACCATCCTTTTCTTCTCGAGGTCTGAGCCAGGGAGGTGCCACATGCCAGGGAGGAGTTCTTGGCATCAGGTATGCTAAGGAAACTGTTTGTGGCCCAGCAGGCAAAGTTCTTCTGTTATAAAGATTTTGCCAGGTGAACATCTGCCTCTGCAGGTCTTTCTCCTCAACCTACTCTTCAGAGATGCCTCTAATTCTGTCTACGTTGTCTCTGGTTGGTTGCAATCTCACTCGGATGCAGTTATGGGCCAAAAGCAGGACTGAAGGGTCACAGAACCTAAGCTCTTCAGCATCCTCCATGCCTTACCTTGAGAGCTGAGCGCATTAACTCAACCAGAGTTGTCTCACCTCAATGCAAAGCTACCATTTCTCTCCACATCATCTTTTCTGCAACATCTACAACATCTTTTCCACTACTCCTAGCAACAAAATGCTGCGAGCTACAGCATCAAAACTTACCACTTTAAGCAATGGCTTCCAGAAGACCTCAGACCTCTGCCTTTCCTAGGGTGGGTTGTTGTGCCTCCCCTTGTATTTCCGAGGAGCAGCCTGAAGTGGCAGGAGGACGGTGCCTGCATGGCTACAGCAGCAACCGCTGGGGTCACTCGTGCGCAAGAGACGTTGCTGATCCTGAGGTTCCTGGCTGAAGCAACAATGGCTCGTGGTCCAGTTCTGGGGTTGCCATGGTGTAGCCAAACAGCAGCTCCAAGGGGAAAGGCCTCGGGGCACTATAGGCGGGAATCATTTCCGTAGCTCTCTTGAGTTTGTCGTGACTGTGACAAGCACAGCAAACGCTCCTCAAGCCCCAGACCCAGATGTTTGGTTTCTTGGTTTTAAAGAAGCTCCGTTGCCCACTGTGGTGGGACGTTTCCATGCCATCCCTGCACAACAGCCTGAAGTAGCTGTTAGGAGCTTGCTTTAGCTCTCCATGCAGCTAGCTCCTCCTTGAATGCCAACACACCCGCACAGCGCGAGTTCTGGGGGTTACCCGAGGAGAACTGCAACTGGGCAAGGCGGAAGGCGACCTGTTGTGGACATGTCTGTGGCCCACGGAGAAGCTGCAGTCAAACACACTGCAGAATGTCCCCCCTCTGACCTCTGAGGGCCTGGCAGGGGGATCTATCTCGTGTARTCCTGGCTGGTGTCCAGCTGTGCTGCAACATGAGGGAAGAGACACTGTTTGTAAAGCCAGCTCTATGAAAAGCTACAAATTTAGGCGCTTAGGATTTCCCGCTTTCTCATCTTCCTTTCCATGGGCAATTCCTTCCTTCCCTTGAGCCTGCTGCAGTCAATGCACAGCCAGGATACTACCAGCATTTCCTCTATATCCTCTGCCTTTTCTCTGGAATGATTCTCCTCTGAAGTTAACTGGAAAAGAAAAAGGAAAAGAAAACAGAAAAACTTGAGGGAGGGTGAACTCATAGTTCACTTAGCCATCAAAATAAACAACATAATTTCATTCCACTCAGCAAAAATAAGTAAGTTCTCATACAGTGTCAAATTAACAATGATATGATGACACCCTCTAAAATCCCTGTCCAACACAGAGAATCATGTCACCAATAAGAAAGCTCATTCCTTCTGATCTGGAATTATTAAACTATAGGTTTTTATACAGTAGACTGTGTTTAAAAACTTAAATCAGCCCATAAATGCCTTCCCCAGAGCACAGTTGATATCCATTAAACTCTGCATCCTGAACAATTTACAGCATGCACAAATTGATGAAGGTAAAATTTCACCCTCTAAATACAAAAGACTTTATGGTTCCAGAGCTCCATCCCAGGCATTATTTTTAGGTCACTCTTACATGGAGTGAGTCATCTTGTAAAGGATTTGCAGTCTCAGCAACACCAGCGTTACAGTTGTTTGCTTGAATTCAGTTGGAATGATTAAATCACAAACTTTTCTACAGAGGTAGCCCGTGTATAAGAACTGTTGCTTAGGCATGCCTTGCCTTGGAATCCTGCTTTCTAAACTAAATATTAAGTGACTGCTATACCTATATATAGATGTACCAAGCATGCCTACATGTTGCTTCTCTGATGCCCTTCACATTATTGATAATTAGACTTACCCAACAAATGTAAAATTAATGGAACACTCAAAAAGCACTATTCGTGTACTAGACAAATATAAGAGAATTTCATTTCATATCAATATTGTTAAAACCTGCTTCTACCTCCATGAACATCTTTCTCATCATATTTAAACTTTATAGTAGAGCACAAGGTACAGAGTTTCTTTTCATATTTGAAGTTTATAGCAGAGCTTCRAATACATATTAATAGAGAAGCTATAATGTATTCTGAGTTAAGTTGTCATAAAATCTAGAGCTTTACACATGATCACTTTTGAAGGTCGGTGCCACAGAAAAGAAGCAGCATCTGTATGGGATCACCATGAAGGTTTGTAATACATTGCAATAAATACTGCAATATATTTCATTTTTATATGTTTTTGATGAAGAGGCAAAAGTGCAGTTGCTTTTCAAAAATTGCTCATCTGTTTGGAATGACTGTAAAAGAGATTGAAGCTAAACATTATTTATGGTTACATTACTACTCCTCACTGAGACTACAGCTGAAATGAGAAGAAGATTCCAATGATATTTCATTTGGAGTATTGATTTTTCTGAGCTCATCCCACAAAACTGTCACATGCACATTCCAGGGAAACATGAGAAAAATGTAGATTATCCTGGCTGCCTTTGTTTCCCAAACTGATTTTTCTTCTCCCAACGTGGTTAAACTCATTCTGCTAATTTTGTGCTTTTGTTCTTCTAGAACCCCAGCAAGGACACAGACTGCTCCTTCACAGGTTTTTGGAAATAAAGCTAACTTTTGTCCAGAGGGTGTCTAAATCAATTCAGAAATCATGCGTGTAATACCTTTGCACAACAACAGAAAGTAGAGATTATTTTTTAAACATGAATCAAATAGAGCTTGGCAACAATTAGGTTGCTGGTCTAGAAACCAGAAAATGTCTTAGTGTAAAGCAGGAGCATTAAGAAGAGGCTGCAGTTCTCTACCTGGGGKCTCATACAGACTGAAAGGCCAGCAAAATAGAAAAGGGAACTATTTGAGAAATGGTATGGGAGCGAGTGCAGATTGCAGGCTTAGTTAGGCACCCCATGGACAACTAGTACGTGTTTATCAGAACCCGGAGTGTCTCTGTGCGTGTGGTTGCACGTGCAGCATGGGCAGCCACRGGCTCCTCGAGGAGCGAGCAGAGGTGGGAGAGCAGCACTGATGCTCCAGCTGCTCCACGTGGGCACCTTAGGCCTGCAGAGGAGCCTGGCTGGTAATTTTATTTGCAGCAGATTCTTTAATAGTTAAACTACAGAATTCCTTTTGGCATTGCCTATGGGCTGACCTGTCTCCCCAGCTCCCCTCTCACTTCATGAGATGATCTCCTAGGTCAGGATGAGGAACAGTGACAAACGAGTGAGGAGGCTGTAGTACACTTACTTCTCAAGATCTTTTAAATTATAGGAACTGAAAGGAGCCTGACTACTAGGCAGTGCAGTCAGCTCACAGAGCAGTGGAAATGCCTGATTATTCTGTATTAGGATATGCCTGGTGGCTGCCATTAAGTCAACTGCAGATTTTCATCAGTTTCAAAAGAAAAAGCCCAGGGAAAGACACATCAGCAGTAGGGACTTTAAGTTACACTCAAGTTAAGCACTGCATTTGCTTAGGCAATTCAATCTCCTGATCCAGCACCAGCATGTGAATCTTCACCTAGAAAACAAATAGTTTTTCAGTCTTTCACATCAGCTGCCAACAAGACACAAGAGACCATCTGCTGTGGTCTTCATTTTTGCATAAGCAGCGCAGAGTCAACTGAGTTTTCCCAAATAAGTCATCAGAGACTAGGAAAAAGAATGTTTCTTTCTTATATCACTCCACATTGCATTCTATTAGAATGGCCTATTAAATAAAAATATCAATACTCTGTGCATATTACAGACGAAATGATGCACAACAGTAATAAAGCAGTTACGATTTTATGAACTCACAATCCTATGTGATCCTATGTTCGCACAGTGTAGTTGAATGCTGGACTTCATGTTTTAGTTTACCTGGTTGAGAAAAGGGAAAACATCAAGAAGGCAGGTTTGTCACAGTGCAGTGAAGAATCTGGGAAGTTTCTCATTTCATTTTACATTATAATATGTAACTAAAAAATATGTTACACAAGTCTTTTTTTTGCTTTCCCTCAGTTTCTTTTGATCCATATTTATTAGAGGGCTGTCCAAAAGCAAGTCATCTCATATCACAAATACATAAATAGTGACCACAATATGCCAATTTGTTATGTTTTGGTACCGGTACTCTGTAACAGTACAAGAAAAATCAGATTAGGTTTGTTGGACAACGAATATATATATATACACACACACACAAATTATGTTATTCRTGATACAGATGAAGGCTTTACCCCTTTCACATCTGAGCTTACTACGTCTAAGGTAAGTACATCAACCATTAAATTCATTTCCCTCATTCATAAAAACTTCAGAAGATSTAGGCTTGATCCCATGTAAAATGTAAAAAGTCTTTTAAATCCAGTAAGAATGTCACAGAAGAGAAACTTTCACTCCGAAAGCACTTACCTCTGGTTTGGGAAACTTGCTGTCTCCRAAAAGCACAACCTGTCCGCCCTCAAAAATCTTGTGTATAGGTATCCTGTTAGATGATATTCCCAAATTACTTTTCATTTGTGAAAACTCACCTGACAGTGATTYTTCTGTTTTATTTTCATTAAAAGTTTATTTGAAACTGCATAGAAAGCACAGGCATAAGCTGAGAAAATCAGCTGGTAAATACTGAGCAGATTTATTTGAAAGATAGCATCTTTTCCCATCGATAGCAGCAATAAAACTTGCAGCAGTGTAAAAGTCTAGAAAAACATTCCCTGAAACTATGGCCAAATGGGTCCATTTTTCACTCAAAGTGCATACTGTATGGGGGCCATAAACCACCACAGGGTCACATTTAACAGGGGAACCAAGCTAAATAAAATAAGAACCAAGCATGTAACTTAGTCTTCAACTTTTTTTCTTCCCAGTATGAATCTTAGTGATTTTAAAACTGAGTTGATTTTGCTTTATAAATAAATAAATCACTTGCTTTGACACTTAGTGAGTTTAGCTGGAGGCAAAATGAGATCTTTTGAAAAGCATTTGTTCTTGCGCTGTTTCTGGCAGAAGCCAAAAATTCAGCAATAATGGAATTTAAAAGAGATACTTTCTTCCGAGATCTATAATGAACAAATAGGCAGAGCACACCTACAGCTCAGAAAATAAAGAAAACAGACAAACCCAAACAGACAGCATAGATGTTAGGTGGGAGCTTTTCATCTGTCTCTGTCTGTCTGCTCACTCCCACTGCTCTTACATGAACTTGCCAGTTGTGCCACCAAAACCCATATTATTTTTTTCATGTGGTTTCTAAACACTTACCACAGATGACTAATGATCCTTGGAATAGATTTATTAATGTTTTATGCTTGCTTCTATTACTGCTAGCACTTGGACAAAAGAAACAGTCGTACCCCCCTTCCTTTTTTTTTTTTTCTTCCTTCTCTCTCATCTAAGCAGTTTTACTGTTGCAAAGAATAAATTTAATACAAGTTTTGGAAAACAAAATTCCACAGACTATTTTCTACACATGTCAAGATCATAATAACTTAATTAAACTGACCTGCTTCAAAGCAAAAAATTCTGTTGCTGGCCATTTACTTTGAAAAGTGTTTGACAGGCAATTGCTCCCGTTACCTTACTGCCTTTTCCACCTTTCTTTCCTCTTGAAAATCATCCTACCTGAAACATCAAAAACAATCAAATC
Source organism: Nothoprocta perdicaria (assembly GCF_003342845.1). Taxonomy (NCBI): domain Eukaryota; kingdom Metazoa; phylum Chordata; class Aves; order Tinamiformes; family Tinamidae; genus Nothoprocta; species Nothoprocta perdicaria. Next base: position 722,776 of record NW_020455116.1, read on the forward strand.
CTTCTTCTCTCTTAAGACGCTGGAATAATCCTGCCCCTCTACATTGCTCCAAAAATAAACCAAAGATGTTACAAAACAAACACAGAAAGCTCACCCAATTTAATTACCTCGTATTGGGTACTGCTGTTGAAAAGCCGTGTGCTGTTTATCTGAGCAGGTTTATTATAATCATTACACGGTATTAGCATCACTATCAGTGCAGTCTGAATGCTAGGGTTTCTGTCAAGGTTGTATATTTTAACGCCCCCTTAATTAACAACAAGCAACACAACCCTTTCTTTCTTTTTCTTATGGGATATTTCACTTTCCACATCTCGCCGAAGTTTTTGCTTAGATGAAGCTCCCAATAAAAGCAATAGGAGGAGAGAGTAGTTTCCTCATAGGAGAACTCAAGAACCAGTAACAAGCCCAAAAGAATTCATGGCTGATGAAATGTGCTTGGAGAACAAGGAAGGTCGATCATGCCAGATACGAGTTTTTTTGGTTTTGAGAAGATAACTGATATTTTAAGTGAAGGAAAACATACTCGACCTAATCTGCCTGGAAACAGTAAGGTTTTCAAGGAAACTGATGAAGCAGAGGAGTGAGGAATGAACAACCTGATTATAGGGTAAGCTGTGAAATAAAGGGAGACAATAAGGACTGTGGTGAATAAGGAACCTGAAACCTAGAAGGAAGTTATTAGGACAGCTTCTCAGGGTGTGGTTAAAGGACATATTGTAATTCAGATTTTCTTTAATGACCTTAATGAAAGTGAAAAAATAAAAACAAATAAACAAGAAAAAAAAAGCTCTAAAAGACTCAGCTTACCATGCAGAGAGAGAAGGAAACGACCTTAGGGAATGAAGTAAGGTGTGAGAGAAAATGTGGCAGTACTAACAGCTGCAAAGAAATACAATATTAACAAAGAAAATGCCCTTACATGTTGAGAGAATTAATATAGGAGGAGGAAAATCTTTTTGTAGCTAGTCAGTGTGGATGAACAAGAAACAACCATATGACGTGGTCAGTGGGAATACCTCAGGCAGCTACCACCTGGCAGGCAAAGTGACTCCAGCAAATACAGAGGACTGTTAATGCCTTCCTATACATCACTGCTAGGACTTCTTCTAGAAGGGAGAACACGAGTGTGTAGCTTGCCTTGAGAAGGCAGAGGAACAAAAACTTGTGCTGCAGATGAACACAGTTTGSATACCTCAGTTTCCCAAGAGCTCTTGCTCCTCCTTAGTTTGGCTTTTGGCAGCATGCCTTTTTCCTCTAGGGTGTTCCTCATTTAGTCTCCAAAACAAGAGTTCAGAGCACAGAACCTTGCAGTGCAGTCTCCCTACATCTTGAATGAAGTAGAAACATTCTTAGAAATAAATATTTYRTATTTATGAAATACCTTAATGTTTTTTWTCTTCCTTTTCAAGTATTTGTCACTTCTTTGTATCTTGTGGGCCCACATCGTTGTGGCATAATTTCTCTTTCATAGATTTCTTTTTCCTATAGCAATAACTTGCTGTCTTTACYCATTTTGTTCTTTCTTTTTAAGAAGCAGTTTTAAGTCTTCTTAGTCCCTGAATTACTGAGTTATGTTTAATGAAACCTAAATGTATTAGTCTACGCCTAATAGTTGTATTCCATGATTATAATCTAAACACAGTGGCAGTATACCTAAGACATACATTATCAGTTGACAATATATGATAAACCTAAGTCAAATATTGTTTTCATCTTTCACTTCAGATTATGTTGTATGTTTGAAGGCGCTTCAACACATACATGTTTAAACACAACAGTGTAGAAAAGGACTGGGCTGATCTTGTCAAATAGATGTTTTCTCCTTGCACATGCACTCTCCTGCGCATTCCTTGCTGTTGAATCTGTGCAGCTATAGACACTTTGCACAGAAAGGGCCAAGAACGCTCTTCCTGATATGCATTCTCTTGCACCTCCTGTATCTTAAAATAAATAACTAAATAAACACATTCCTTTGTCTCYCTGCAAGAGGCTGGCTTCCAAAGTGCCCTCACAGACCAACAAACGACAATGATGCACTACAAACATCCCCCCAGATTAATTATAGATTGATGGAAATGAAGGGAGAGAAGTATAAGCCATAAAACTCACACAATGTTTTTGAAAGAATCAATAAAAGAAATCACCTGCTTCCAAGACAACTCAATGCATCACCTTGCCTTCTGACAGCAGGCAAAGCAATTCTGATCCGCCACTCTCAAATCTCCTTAATGAGATATCAAGGAGCTCAGTTAAATTAGATCCTGTTACAGAAGCTAAAGACCTAAACAAGATTTGTTTCTAAATGATTCACTATCCATCATTTTACCATTCAAAACGCAGCCTAAGAAAATACCACAGGTACCAACCCTCAAAAAGGCAAATTCTTAATATCCCCTAGCTCTTTTCAATGCTGCCTTTAAATGTGGCTTGCAGGCTGCCATTGAAGCAGAACATGCTTGTGCAGGCAAAATGATTGATTTGGACAGTTAACTAAATACCCAATTCCCTGATCCTTTGGCCCTATTTGTTCCTCCACAATACCATGCCTATTGCCAAAGCGGTGAGGAAGGCCAAACGGCCTTGGGTGGGCTCAGTTTTAGGTGAGCTGGTTCTGCAGCTAACTGCACCACTTCTCAAATGACTGCAAATCTGCACCTAACACCATCTCAGCCTCTCCTAAATAACAGCACTCTGTTATTCGTGCAGGAAAGAGAGCCTAACAGGGGCCCTAGAAAATGCATATTTATTTCCCATATAATAGAGTTGTGCAGTGCTCTAAGAAAGAAAGACAGGAAGCTGTCATGGAAGGCAGTGAATTAGGCCTTTGCATTACTGCACATTATCATCTACTTTCTGTACGATCCCAACAAGGGACTTACCTCTCTGGGCCCTCTTTGTAAAACAGGATTAAAAATGATTCCTTTCACTCTCCTTTTGTCTGTCTTCCCTGGAGCCTGAGCTCGTAGGGATTGAATTCTCTCCTTTGAGCGTATATAGAGCATTGCACAGCAGGACCTTTCCACACTGTGCCATCTGAATAAAATGCTTAATAACGTTTGATGAACGCTGATGTTCTCAGAGTAGTCTTCAAAAAAGCTTCCATTACATTCTCACTCCTAAGCAATAATATCATCTTGGTCATTCTGACAGTCAAAACTGCTCCTCTAAGGGGTGTGCAAGATGAAGACTTCAGAAAAATCATCTCCAGTTGTACAACTTAGGTAAACCTCATGTACACAGTGCATCAGTCTTGCAAGAGCACTTGTGTACCATTTAGTATAGTACACCTGGGATTTAGTAAGAAGAAACATTGAAGATTTACTACTACCATTACATCATTAGGAAATATCCACTCACAGAAATACCTTCCAAAAATATTCCATGCTCGTGCTGAAAGGTCCCACGTTAGAGCTATGTTCATTAGTTTCAGACTAGGATACCAAATCCTTCCTGAGCGGTGCCCTGGCGCAGGGAGCTGTGCACACCTCCAGGAGATAATCTGCCCGTGTCACAAGGTGAAAATCAGTTCTGCCTCTGACTGACAGCGGTGTCCTCGCCTCGGGTGTAGCATGGCCTGATGCTGGCAGGTGTTTTCCTCCCCACTTAATGGAGCAGCTGCAGCAATACAAGATTTTGGAGAGGAAGTCATACTGCTATCTRATTTTACAAAGTTCAACACAACTGGCTCCAAGTGAACAGGTGGGCTCCCAGGTAGGACTTGAGCACACATACCATTTCACTGGCTCTGTCTGTCCTTGTGGCCCTAAGAGCAACCTGGAAGTCACTGCTGAGCTTGACTTTGCCTTTAAAAAGATGGGTGTTTTGTAGGCAAAGTCCAGGGACCTGCCTTCTTCTCCTTATCACTAGAAAGGAACAACTCCACCAGGCTTTCCGATCCATAGTGCATTTCACCAGAAATCCCAAGCTTTGCCAATCCTCCGTGAAGACTCTCTGAGGCAGGATGCTGAGAGCCCATAGGAATCCAATATACCCAAGTTCATGAGATTCAGTCATTCTCTGCCGATTCTCCAGAAAATTTCTRTTTAGAAATGAGGCAACAACACACACATGAACCTCTGTTCATGTAAAACCTCTGGACARTCAGATACAGACCCAAAATAAGACTCTGATGCATCAAGGTTCATGAGCATGCACTTCTCAATACCTGCCACCACCTTATTGAAAAGGTCATGCAATATCTGAGTCACACATTTGGTGGTGATGGGATTTCAAAAGGTCTTCAACACCTGCCTAGAATTCAGCATGTGCTTTGCTGAACTGGGACTTAGGAAAATGAGTAGTGAAAAACTGGAAAGTAGGAAGGATAGGGACCAGGACCTAGGTTTACATAATATAAGTTAAATTTTCATTTTGTATTCAGGCCTGTGAATTTAAAATAGATAATGYATCTACAATTTATCCTGTAGGTTTAGTGACGACCTTATTGGAGCACCTTCACTAACGATTAATGTCTTCTTTGCTTATGTTTGTCTGTTATTTATGTTTATTATCTTGGAGATGTATGGGCTGTAGGATAGCATCAATTCCACAAGTACACTTCCTGCTTCCTTTTTGCTTTTTCTAATTTATCTGTAGATGTAAAATCAGTGGCCATATAAACAGGCTGTCTGGTTCAAAGTTTCAGTGAAAAAATATTTCAGATGGTGAAATTTTAAATTCAAATTTCAGGGATGTTCCCCTGACATTTAGTAATGCCAAACAGGAATTTGATCGATCCCTCCCTCCTTCTCTTCCTTCCTTCCTTCCTTCCCTCCCTCCCTCCCTCTTTCTCTCTCTTTCTCAGCACTGATTTGCTGATTACTGCACTACCCGTGAAAACCTTTGAACTGCAGATACCAGGGACTTCAGGTAATATAGTTCACATCATATTCCTCCRAAAGCCATTTTGTCTCATGACAATTGAATTGCAGTATTTCTGTAGTCTTCTACTTGGCAGAACWACATTTAGTATGTTTTATTTAACAAAAATGGATATCAGTTCTTGGATTTTGCCTCTACAAGTCAAATTTTGCATAGCTCTAATAAAAGAGCTTTCTTTTGTCATACATAAAAAATTTCTGTCAACATTGGGCCATGGATCTAAGATATCATGATTTCGTACAAATTCAATCTTGAGGATATGTATGTACTTGTCTATTACCAGCATGTTTGCTTATTTTATGCTGTCTCTACATTCCTATTTTTGTGTTCCTCTTTTCCTGTGCTTCTAAGACAGCACAAACATTTTCAGAGGGTCTGGTGTTTCATACCTTAAGATCAAAGGMTCACACAGAATTACAGACTGCTTGAGGTTGGAAGGGACCTCTAGAGATCATCTAGTCCAACCCCCTGCTCCCACAGGGACACCCAGAGCACAGGGCGGCATCCAGGCGGGTTTGGAAGACCTCCAGAGAAGGAGACTCCACAACCTCCCTGGGCAGCCTGTGCCAGGGCTCTGGCACCCTCACAGGAAGGAAGTTGCCCCTCACATGGAGATGGAACTGCCTGGGTTTTAATTTAATACCTATTGCCTCTTGTCCTGTCACCGGCCACCACAAAGAAGAGGTTGGCCCCTTCCTTTCTACATTCACCCTTCAATTACTTAGAAATATTAATCTCAATCCCCTCTCAAACTTCTCTTCTCCAGGCTAAATAGGCCCAACTCACTCAGTCTCTCCTCATACAAGAAATGTTCCAGTTCCATCATCTTGGTTACCCTCTGCTGGACCCTCTCCAGAAGCTCCACGTCCCTCTTGTACTGGGCAGCCCAGAACCRCCCCCAATATTCCAGGTGCAGCCTCTCCAGAGCTGAGTAGAAGGGCAGGATCCCCTCCACCTGCTGGCAACGCTGCTCCTGATGCAGCCAGGATCCCACTGGCCTTCTTGGCCATAAGGACACTACTGCCTCATGGTTAACTTGGTGTCAACCAGATCCAAAATTGGCACCTAGCTTGATGCAAAGTTTCATAAAATTTAAATTCCTTACTTCTATTTGCAGACTTCACCAGAAATTAACTTCTTGCTCTCTTCTTTGAATTTTCCTTATTTTCAGCTCAATCAGATTTTCTCCAAAACTTTTGCTGCATCTAGGACACAAGCTTGAGCAATAGCATCCACTTTACAAGTAAAATCCTCCTAAGTTGTATTCCAGTTAGTGTTGCAATACCCAGATATAACTTCTTGGATCAGTTTACCTGAGAGTTCTTTTTATTTATTGCTCRAGATTTTGTCATTAGGTCAGTGTTTAAATGCAGTCAGTCATTTTTCTTTTGAGTTTTTCAAAAAGATGGTTTTGCTTCTTCTAAATGTTGTCAAAAATGAGATGCTGTCTAAATCCAATTATTCTTCCCTATCCTGTGCAACTTTGCATCCTCCTTTCTGTAAAAGAAACTTTGATCTTTTTTCTTTTCTGTGTACTCTGTGTATAAAGTCTTAAGATTTGCTTATCTTATGCATTAATTTCTTGTGCCCCTCAAAACTTGTTTTTGTCATCATCTTTAACTTTACAAATTCTCCTTTATTTTTATGTACAAGGAAAAAGTCTTTTTTTCAGTCTAAAATACTTAGCTACTCTTCACCAAATTTTAAATATCTTAAACAGAGACCTGCTTAAAGCTCATGAATTTCCATGTCCATGTTTTCACAGGTCCAYTGAATATTCCCTAAAATGAGATAAAAGCCCTAACCTTCCACTTATGAGCAGAGTTTAAATTAGCAATTCATACTAAAAATAAAATAAAAAGCAGCATTGATAGAGTTCATGTAGAAGAAAATAAAAACAACYATATCTTTTTTATATTTATCTCCTGGAAAACTATTTCTGGATGCATTCTCTTATGTTTTCCAATTGTTTCTAGTGAGAAACTTTTGCTTCACTCAGCCAGCAGTCAGAACTTGAATGGACAGAAAATAACACAGGTCAGACTGTCAGCTGTATATTTCATTTATGTAAAATTTTTAGTGTCTACTGAACTGCCATACACAGCGGGAGTCTCTGTTAGCAAGAAGTAAATGGATAGTTTTTCAAAAGGAGTATGGAATGAAAATAAATGTCATTCTTCACATTAGTTGTTCTTTCCCTGCTCGAGACCTCTCTCTTCTCTGCATTTCCTTTTCTTTTAAGCTCCCCTGTTGAACAGAACCTGGTCTTTCAGCCTCTGAATTGTGTGGGACCTTCTGTCTTTTTGTTCTTTTCAAGGTGAATCAGGCTCCATCCAAACTGCTTACTGAAACAATCCAGGTCTGTCTATTAATGTGCTTCAAATACATGGCATGAAAATAGCTCTGAGGAAAGTGATCTATTAATTGTATTGATCCTCATTTGGCTTTTTATATCRCTAGTATTTTCCCCAGATAGATACTGTTTACTCTACAGATTGAATTAGACCAAAATCCCAGATGCAAACAGCAGACTTATAGAAGGAGGTTCCAGTGCATATTAATTTTGTTTCACACCCACCCCTTGTGCTGACAGAAATGTGTTTTTAAGTCACTTGTTCCCATTCTATAAATTCCACATTTAAATGTCAATAATTAAACTCTCCTACATGTGACTTCAAATGTCAGTTCTCCCTCTTATTCTCCTATGGATGATTCCAGTTGAGCCAGCCTGTTACTTTTCCCTTTATTAAATAAGCCAATTAAAAATATCTAAGACAATTAAAACACTTTTSGACAATTATTTTTTCTTGCCAGTTGAAATTGTCAAAAGGCAAGAGATAAAAATTTTGTCAGGCTTTGAGTCAGACCAAGACACAGTTATTTGCATCACAGTAGGTAGTAAGACACCAATTCTTCAATGCAAGCTAAATAAGCTGGCCAGGATGGGAGCTATTGCTCATGGACAGCAATGGCCTGACAGCGTGGGCCTGAAGTTCTCAAGAGTTGCTGGAAACTTCTTGCTCCTCTCACCTTCGCTCATCGAGGGCTGCCTGCAGATCACACATTCAGTATTCGGCTCTTCCAGGTCTCCCTGGTAGAGAGCAGGCCACGAAGGACTGTCAATAAAAAATATTTTTTATTATTTCTAACAAATTTCCTTTGCTTCGTGGGGAAAGAGTGTGCTTTTTCTGTCCTATTTTCTTTTAAATCACAGCAGAGGTCCAAATTATTCCCTTTCTGYGTACATTTTGACCCCAATGTGCTACTTGACTCTTGAGGCTGCAAGCAGTAGAGCTTCTGCAAACAGGAAATCTGTCTTTGCACCGTAATCTTTTACTACTCCAGAATGCAAGAGCAGTAGTCACACTATAGTTTTTAATTATACTTTCACACATAGTGCTTGTGTAGAGACAGAATAAAGATACAACTGATTTTAGGTTTTACTAAATTTACCGCCGCTTTTTAAAACTGCGAAATGTTTATTTGTCCATTCTGTTATTTCCCATATAAGGTTTTACAATACTTTTAAAGTCTTGCATTTAAATACTTTAGAAACACAAAAAGAAAACATTTTTTTAAATTTTATATATACATATACAAGACGAAATTTTAATTATTAAATGTAGAGTTCTATAGATTTTTTATTTATGTTTTTTTCTTTTATTGGAGGCACAGCCATTCCACCTGCAGCACAGCAATAGCCTTCGGTTCACTATTCCTGCCTCTCTCTGCTGTGGCAAGTTGTCTTTCTGGACCCTGCTCATTGCAAACAGAAGAGCATGTCAGCAGTGCACCTGCCTGCAACAGAAACACACACACACACACACACACACACTCTTTCCTATTTTGAAAACAGACATTCATGTATATTTTTAAACCAGCTTTGATGGTGACCATTTAGAACTGCGCATTTTCTTCCTCTTAAAACCTTCCCTGGATATTCAGGAGGGTTTCACCCAGCTCTGATAGGTATCCACAGGGCTCCTATCTGCTGTTGCCCAGCAGACTTCTATAACAGCACAGACACCTTTTCCTTACATGGGTCTCAGAAGGGACAAATTATTTTYTTTTTAGAAATATACTGAACAATTTTCTCTCAAAGTAGCTGGGATCCAAAAATGTTTCTAGCATAAAGAACTTAAGTCCAAACATACTGCCACAAATACGCTGTCTTTTATGTCATATCTAGCAGTATTTAGGTACTGTTTATGACTGTGCCTTTCATTTCCCACACAGATGCTTCTCCTGTTCTCTTTGATAACTACTGATAAAACCTACTTATTTCCTTGATAGCACTTGAACTGTCAAGTTCCCTAGCTAGGAAAACGCCAAGCAAAATACAGGCATGTAGTTTGTTTCAATCTGGATCATTTTCACTTATTTTATGTGCATAGTTTGTGAAACACCTATAAGGGACTGGATGCAGTTATGACCCTTGGGAGCCCCTATATAGACCTCACACTTAATCTGCACCTGTGGCTGTTTGTTGGACATTTCAAGATCGCTGGGCCCTATTGCCATGCATCTAAGAACTGGCCAAATAATTAAATACATTTTCTAGATATAATAAGAGGAGCCGCAGCATCCCCTGTTTCTTTCAGGTGGCTATAGCAGCTGAATTCTCTTCTTCCCTGTGCCTCCACAAAAACGGAAGAGTGGAAAAGAAGAGCAAAAGCTACATTTTCTATCTATTAATAGCTAAGTCATTGCCCAGAAACGCCTGTCCAGGCAGCCTGGAAATGTCTCCAGAGGAGCAATTTTCAAGACATAATAAATGAAATGCAGAAGAGAATGAAAGAAAGAAGAAAACCTACAGGCACAGTGAAGTTCATTGTGCAAAGTGCTAAGACAGGAAGTCAAAGAAGGTACTTTGACTAGCAATGAGGATCAGAACGGAGGTGCAGTTAATGAGAACCAAAGGTCTAACACAATCGGAAGGCTCTAAGTGCCTTATTGGGCCCAGAGGGGCAGTCACTCTTCTTCCGCAGAAGTGGAAACGCTTTCCAATACCACAAGTACATGCCCTGGACTTGTGTTTTGCCAGGGCAGAGCCTTCCTCAGAACGATAAGTTCTGTCAGTTTTTGTTCTCCTCTTTTCATTCTCATGCTCCCCTCAAAAACAGGGATTACAACAAATGAAGAATAGCATTAAGTTACGGAAGGTTCGCCTTTCTTTCAGTACATATTCTGTATAATTACTTTATACAGCACAAATTATATTCATGTTTTTTAAGAAAATAAGTCATCTATGCAATGAGCTAGACTAGCTCTTTTACATATATCATTGTTTTTCTCCTTCACCAATGAATTGTCCCAAATTCTCTCATAGCTCATTGCAGGTTCGATCRATCCCATCGAGATATCTTGCAGTTCACACAAAGCAAACACACATACCCATCCTGTCACACACTGCTCGATTCATCTGTCACTTCCACTGGCATCAGGAACTTCATGGGAGAAATTCTTCATTTGAAAAATTTAAGAGCAGAATAAGGCATATTTTATGTGTTTTTAAATCTCAATTCTATCTTTTCCAAAGAATCTAAACCAACTCTAAATTTAATCCATTCTTTAAGAAACAAACAAACAAACCTCCCAGAACTATCGCCTACTTTTTATATCACAGTAAAAATGTTTGCTCGAGTACAAAAGTGCTTTTGTGTGGTAAGTGACCTTGTGTGCTAAGTGATGTTAAAGCATAATAGCACAGTAGGCCAACTTATACCAATTGCTTCTCAGTAGGACTATTGTCATTCATGTGTAGGTACCAAGTTAGATGGCAATAAAGTAGTATATTAAGTCTATTACTGCAGGCATTTTATCTACAGCAAGATCTGCTGGGATTATTTGTATTGTTATTAAAATAGATGATGTTTAGGTAGCAGTGTGCTAAACAAAAATACGATCGGTTGCTTTTAAACTTGTTATTTCACATCTTTTATTCACTGGGACTTCAGATGAATGGACAAATAAATAACAGGACAGAGAAAACTCTTTGCAGGAGGGGAAGGACCACAGAGGCTCTGCAGTAATTATTACAAGCCACAAGCAGGCTGCAGAGCAGCTGCTGCTGGCAGGCACTCTGCATAGCAGAGCAAAGGCTGTTTGGGTTAAAAAAGATGACAGAGGTGGAAGGGTGAAACCCTAGAAACTTAGAATTTTTTTATATAACCACTTTTTGCAAAAGAAATGCAGACATGCTGAATATCCGCTAATTTGGAGTGCCTACTGGAAAATGTAAGCCTAGCTGATGATGCAAGAGCTTGTGCCTTTGATAAGACTGTCAAAACTTCCTTTGCTTTGCAAATGAACGTGGGGGGAGAAACAGCAAGGGATGACCAACATTGATTCCTAAATGATCCCTAATACCTCATGGTGTTGCTCAAATGTGATAGWGCCATTCCTGTACAAATGCAGCTTTGTTTTGACAGTGTCTGTCAAAGGAATAGAGATATTTAGCTTCCACCTTTCAAAACAAGTAAAATAACCCCAAAAGGTAGACCTATAATTTGGAATTTGCTAACATGATGAGTATGGCAAAAAGGAAGCCTCTGTTCTTGAAAGCAGGCAGCTCAAAGTTTCAGTTAACTGAACTCAAAAAATTGTTGCTAGTAAACTGTGGCTATAATGCTATGCATGGATGACAGCTTAGATTTTCACTTGCCTATCTGGAAAAGATTAATGACAACTGTCATAGGCAAGGAAGAAAGATTATGCTGATTCTAGGTAACTGTACAACAAATCTTAAGATTTCTCAAGAAAACATATCTTTTTCTCACCATTTAGGGTCATATATTTAATGCAAGAAACAGACCATGGAAGACACTAGAATATTAAGCAGTAGTACAAGGAAAAGTATTGGCAATTTGCTTGATGACTCTGAACAACATGTCAAGAAGTGCTGAAAAATGAACATTAAAAACAAAGACAAAAACAATAAGCAGGAGGTACCAATATAAAATAGTCAAGAGATATYAATAAATAAATAAAGGAACTCTAAGACTTGCTCTTAGGCTGCGTCCAAGCTAGAGTTAAATTGAATTTTGGAACAGAGCAGAAGCACAACTASCTTATCTGCATAGGAGTGACTGTCCACTGCATCTCCTCACATGGGCATTCACCATCAGCAGCATCTTCCTTGCCATGGGGCATGCATTGACATCAGTATCTAAGAAGCCTGGAAATGATCACTAGGAAGAGTAGAGCTTGAGAATGAAGTCCCCAGCAGACCATAAGAGCCTGGCACATCAGGCCAGGGGGCAAGCCTTGCTCCGGGTGACTATGCAAGGACAAGGCAACTAGCTTCAGTGCCACCACGGAGAGAGCGCGACCGGCCGCCACTCTCACTCCGCAAGAAAGAAGGACGTTCAAAGCTGCCTTTCATTCCTGCTCAACATAAGGAGTCTTTTCTAAATTTTCAGTGAAGCAGAAAGTCTGGAAGGGGAAAAAAAAAAAAACACTTCCTACAGTAAAGTGACTTCACAGAAGTGTTTTGTTTTTATGAATATGGAGTACTTTGTTTGGATCTTTATAACTCAGCCTGTGACATGAAAGAGAAGGGAAGTACTCCGTCCTTCTTGACTTAGGCAATATTTCAGTTCTGCATTTTATTCTCGGTAAACGGTTGCTTAATCCAATCAGTCCTGGCTGATTAAATACAGTTCTATAGGGCAAAACTTTTCACAAATCTAAAAATAACCTTCACCTGACACTTACAGCCACAGCAGTGTGTCTTAGAAGACTCTATTTTCAAGCTATTCAGTGTCAAAATGAATTTATTAACCAAGAATCGTTTGCTGTGCACAAATGAACATGTTTTAACTAGTTAAGCCCCTCATACAGCTATGTGAATCAGAAAAAMCTGAAAATCTGAAATTAAATTTCTAACTCTTAATAGGAGGCTAAAATTAGCATGACATGAGTCTTCTGACAAACTAAGTTATGCAGACAACCCCCTTCAAAAGGGACTGTGAAAAATAAGAGAAAAAGCTTGAAAACAAGTAATTAGAGCACAGTTCCCAGTATCTGAAGACATTTGGTCCTTGCAGGTGGAGTCAGGACATAGAGGCCTTTTTCTTTTTTATGCGTTGGGCAATGGCCCTCAGGAGCCACTTGTGAGTATTGTTTAGTGTTACGAAATTGCTTTTTTTTGGTCCAAATCCTGGATATCATAACCAATGCAGTTACAAAAATGCCTGCCGTGCTGCTTTATGAGTTGTCATCACACTGAGACCTTAGAAAGCCACTGAGCTTCCCAGGCCACATGCCCAAAGTGCAGGCACTTGACCCTCATGCCACAGAGCAAGCTACATGGGGAAACCCAAGCTCCTAACATCTCGCAGGGGAGAGAGAACTAACTTTAAGGCTGGACTTTTGTGCTTGGAAGTCAGATTTCTGTAGGTATCTTGACCAGAACATAAATGTCTAACAAAACTACCAGAGGCAACTGCTGAAATACTGCACAGTGCCTTTAAAACTGGCTTCTGAGATTACACCCATTAGATTTTTAATGAGATGTGTAGATGGTAACTCATTTGTTTCTTTTCAGAACAAAGTGACTTCTTCAGTTGTTACTAATTGCTTCCAGCGATAACATGCAGCACAGTAATGCAAAGGAACAAAATAATTGGGGCTTTAATGAAAACGAACAATTTCCCCGCTTAAAATGAAAGCGGGGTAAGAATATATGTATATACAGTTTCATACAGATTAAAATATATTGCATAATATTTTTTTAATAATAATAYGCAGCAGGGGAAATGATTATCTTCTAGTTTAAGCAGCAGTAATAGGATTGTCCAAGAGACCAAATCCTGAAACACTTGCCCACTCTGGTTTGCCCTTATACAAAGCTGCAATCCAACATTAATGATAGGAAAGTTTCTTTGCCTTGTCAGTGAATATTTCCATTTCCCAGTCCTTGCTGGTCCCTACAATAAATCACCATACAAGCATCTTTTATTATCTACATTCATAGCTATTAAATATTAATATTGTCATATTAAAAAAAAAACAGTGAAAGTGGAGACRGGCAATTCACTTGCCTATAGCAATTGCAAGACCCATCATTTCTTGCTAATGTGAATGGGTAAATAATTACTTGACATATCGACTTATTCCCAATTCAAAGGGACTGACTGGATTGAAACGGAGTAGAAAGCAGCAGTCTCTATGGAACTATCAGCAAATAAATGGATTTTTTTATTGCAGGCTTTAAAATATCAGAGTGCCACGACATTTTTCTACTGGAAAATACAATTTCTTTGGAGATTATCATCTTTGTGAGAAAATGCAAGGCTTTGGAATGAAATTGTGTTAAAAAAAAAAAAAAAAACAGCAGCACAAGAAATAGTCATTCAGTTAGTCCTAGCTGATTATTCACTATGTCTTCTCAAACTTCTAACACAGTGTTTTTAAGGAACACAAAGCTTTTTGGATTCATGGAAACGGGACACTTAATTTAAAACAGAATTAATGTATTTTTACTTTCAAAATTCCAGAATTTTGGAACAAAAATTTTGATTTTCAATCCGCACTCCTTGCGATAGGACTTTAAGCCCATGTCCCACATGGAAACCACCAGGATGAGAGGGCATTTGTGCCTTCCACAGTCAGGATGGTCTGGGCCAAGCAGTCTGTACTGCATCTACTGCTTAGAATCCCAGGATCCTTAAGGTCGGAAGGGACCTTTAGAAATCATCTAGCCCAACCCTCCTRCACACGCAGGGTCAAAGGACAAAGGACAATGCTCAAGGACAAAACTGGGACAATACACTTGCTGCACATATAAGAATCCATTTTGTTTTGACAAAATGCAATATTAACAACTTTGCATGTAACGATTTTCCTTGTAAAATTATTTACAGGAATGCATTGTTAAACATATACAAAGATGCAATAATAGTATTTTTAGTCAGCTTTAAAATCACATTAATCCAATGTCCAGAAAATATTTTTTCCCTATGCCTGTTCCCAATTACAGCTTTTTAGAGTAGACAGCCAGGTCTCAAGGCAGGTCTCTGACTTTTTTGCTTTCTTTTACCATAAAGACTATATTGTTCAGAACTATTAAATAGCTAGCTTGCTCCAGGGTCAGTTTTTACAGCCAGGGGAGTGCAGAGATTGGATGTACAGGTATCACCTACTATATTTTTCAAATCAGCTTTATCTCTTCCCTTAAATTTGCACTGAAGATTCATACTATTACCCACTTTGTTCAGGCAGTTAGCCAATATGGCCTGGAAAGTCGCTTCCGTTAAGATGAAAAACAGGTTATCTAAGTCAGGTATATTATTTGGTGCAATCTTGTTTATTTACAGAAAATAAGCACAAAGTGCAGGTTACTTGAGTAGAGTAGGAAAGACAAACAGCAGGTAGTTAAGAGTCACAGATAAGCGCCAYGGTTTGAGAAATTCTCTCTTTCCTCTCAAGTTGAGCCTCTCATTTCTTTTCCCCAACTTTCCCTGCCTTCTGCATTACCAACCCTGAAAAAGTCCCTGGTCCTTCACATGCACTGACCACAGCTGCCTATAGCATTGCTTTGAGAAAGCCATTCATTACTTAGAACTCCTGTTTTTGGTTTTTTTTTTTTTTGTTGGGAGAAGTTTGCAATGCTGAGAACTTGTTGCCTCCCTTTCTGTGCGAGCTGCTGCTCACATCTGCGTCAACAGCTCTCATCAATACTCCCTTACGAGCATTTCTTCTGTGGTGAAAGCTTGTTTTGTTTCCCAGTGCCTGTTGCAGCCTTTCCTTCCATTTTATTTGCACCACCTAGTCCGTAAGTGAGTTTGGATCAAGAAATTTGACACAGCTCTGTGTTATGTGGTCTTTATTCCAACTGGTGACCATTAGCTCCTGTAAAGTAYTGGCTCCAAGAGGCTTCACCTACCACCTGACGGAAGCAGCAGGAAACAAGACTTGAAAGCCCCAGAGGAAACTTCTAGCAAGCAAACCAAAACCCCTCCAATTCAAACCCCCTACCCACATAAAATGTATCAATGTGTTAATTTAACAGCAGAAAATTTGGCCTCCAGAAGGATTTAGAGGTGAAGGTTCAACAAGAGGCGCACAATGTAGAAAGACAAGATGACATATAGAGAAGATGTGGAAACAGAGTTGCACAGACCAGTGAAAAAATAGCCTCTCCTACAGACCTATAATAAATAGATATATTTAAAAAAGGAAAAAAAAAAAGAAGAAGAAAAAAAAAAAGTGAAAGACCAGAAACTACTCAGAACTTTCCTGTCTGAACTGGAAGCCTTTCTTTCTCTTTCAGATAGTTCGCTGCAGTGTTTTTAAGGCCAACTGTGATCAAAGTCTTGAATAATCATCAGAAAGGCAGAAAAATATCATGCAAAAGAGGCCTTTACAAGCCTCAAAGCTTCTTCAGGATGCTAGCAGTCTCCATTTCGACACCATTTTGAATACTTCAACGCGAATTTACAAAGGAGACCTACTCCTTAGAAATCAAGGTGTCTGTAAAATYTGGGATTTGAATTTGGTTTTCTAGGAATGCATTTTGGATCTCAAAAAGAAGTATTTCTTTATATAATAAGAATTAAATGATTGTCTGTTATAAGCTACTTACACAAAAACATCTCTTTTAACAAGAAATTAGGTTGTTCAGCTATTGGCAGGATCACACCCTCCAATWGCTTGCAAATTACAGAGAGTGTTATTTACCTAGAGTGTTCACACACCTGACAGAACCAAAATTAAAAACAAACAAAAAGTGAAACTCAGCCCTTACCAGAACCAGCTCCAGTCGCTGAACAGCTAAACATGAGGAGTAAGCACAGCTGGAGAGAGCAAGYTAAATTAAGGAAGGGAAGCACAGGTGCTTTTTAGTAGGAAAGGAAAATTTTTCAGGTATATGGCCCAAATACAGTGTTAATATGTGTTTCCCAAAAAAGCACATTCCCAGGCTGCGAATGGCTCTTAGGTGCAGTGAGAAGCCCTGAGGAAATAAAAATGTTTTGCTTTAAAATCCTTTCCTGAAGAGAAGCATTTACCCAGAGCCATTAAGAAWCAGAGCTCAACAACTATTCTTATAATGTCTTTGGGTGGTTTTATAACACACCCTGGAGAAAGGCCTCGGTATATTAAAACATACAGATGTGCGGGAATAGCATTATGCCATCAGTATTATTGCAACTCCATGAGCTATAAGAGTCTTTCTATTTTAATTTTTCCTTCCTTTAGAGACATTTTGTTTTGTAGTTATGCAGACTGGCAAACTAAAGGGAAAGCTGAGACATCACCCCAGTCTGRGCCATTTCTGTGCATGCTGCAGAGCAGAGTGTGATCTGCAGGGGTGAGGGCGCAGGCACGTGTTCCTGACTGCTCACTGCACTGTGGAGACCCAGCTCAGCAAACCGTAGGCTTTTCTTCCACAAAATCATGGGGACAAGCTTCATTATGGCTAGATTCTGTTATAGCTTTCAGATAAGAAAACTTGAGAGGCTTTCGTTTGCTTGAAAAAAGCTATTAGCCTTTTGCTGGCAGCTGCCACCCCGGAGCTCGCGCCTTTCCTGCAGCGCGGGCTGCAGCTCCTCRGTTCCTCAAGAGTTCCGAAGCTTAGGGGGAACAGTGCTGCGACACAGGCAGCCGAAAACTCAGGTGGCAAGCTTAGCTCTTCCTTCCTTGTACTGTGCAAATCAAGAAAACCAAAAGCCTTCAGAAACCTACTGATCTCCAGCCAGCATGAYGCACTTGCTGCCTTCTCGCAGCTGTCAAGCTGCTACCTCAAGTGCATTTAAGAAATCTGCTCTGCAGAGCTCCGACCTTCTTGTAAAACAACTGGCATCTTAAAAGAAGTCACCTGTTTCTCGATTTGTTTTTGCACAAATCTCAGCAAGCATTTGATCTTTCTGACAAACTAAGTATCTCGGTGCTCTAATAATTCTCTTTTAAATTTCCTACGTTTCTCAGCATGCTTTCCTGGGCATGTGATCTACACTTACCTGCTGCAGGGTYTTTATTGTTCAGATTCAGAGTTGTTACTTTGGATCAAAGCTTGGCAGGGTATTTTGCAGGTTTTAATTTTTTCCATCACCCAAATCAGTATGACATATCTATCTGAAAAAAAAAAATCAAAGCAATAATAATTATTTAGCAAATTAATCTGTGCAGCCCTGGCATCAGCAGCTATGGCACAACTGCAAGAAACTAGCAAAATATTAGCAAAAAGAGGACACTTTCCTTTTAAAATTCCAATATGGTTTGCAGCAAGTAATCAAACTCCAGTTTATCTTATTACAAAGCTTATTCTGCCTTGGATGTCAGACTAAATGATCATTTGCCTTTCTGTCGAGAAATAACTGTCTTTGAACTATCCGACTAGAGATTATGTTTTGCAGCTTTTATGTTCCCTTTCTCCCTCTCTCTCCTACCCTGAATGAAATCAAATAATGTCTTACATCAGTGGCAGCAGCAGCTTTGGCTCTTTCTAAGTTTGCAAGTTTCTAAAATTAACAACGTATTCTGCATGGGAAGGGCTTTTGCATATCTTACTCAGAAAGATGACTCTTTTTTGAATAATCTGCTGGCAAATGAAAAGGAAAAGGCTAAGCTCTCCTTTGCCTGATCTCCACAGACAAATGTCCAGAGAATACAGTTATGTTCAAGGCAGATTATWCTCAAGTTCTCTGTTTCTGCTTTATTTATGTGGGGGTCCTGATGACATCTGCATGTTGCTGGCTCAGTCTCTGTTCATTTGCCTCTCCAGGGCCATAAAGCAGCAAAGTTTTCCCCACAATACTCTGCTCTGGGACTGATGGTTTAGTCCTTCATGTGAATGGGTTCCAACCTGTCACTTTTGGTCTCGGGAGATCCAGAGAAGTTGGACTCCTGCACACTTTCAGCTACTCAGCTCCTCTGCTCAGCAAATTCCGTCGGCCTCAACTGTGTCATTTCTTATCCACCTRTCTCAGTAATTACAAAATAAGAAATTTTGTAAAAGACTAACTTAAAACAAGGCTTTGGATGAAGATGAACAGTGCAATCTAGCAGCAGTGTTTTCTTTTTTTGATTTTATTTGTATTACTTTCTAAGAAARCCAAGTCAAGCTTCTGGCCAGATGGGTTTTTCTCCATGCGGGCATGTCTCTGGACTGGCCTAAAATACTCTTGCTTTCTGTTCTGAGGCCAGATGCACTGATGATACTTAGACCAAATTCCAGTTTATCCAGTCTCTTCCTTACCCAGACCAAAACACCAGAACTAAAAATGTTAAGATGTTACTTTCTAAAAAGAAGTGCTTGCTTTTGCCTGCCTTCCATGCTTGTGGAAACGTCAGTATTACTTACATGCAGGGAGATGGCATGTGAGACCTCAGACCTCAGAGTTCATGAGTTGCTCAGCTCTTAACTCTTAAGAACAATAATGGCCTCTGCTTTTTTTCTACAAACCAGACTTTGGTGCTGGGCTCTTGCAAGATGGACTCCTGTCTCTAAGCAAGAAGTGTTCATGACTTGGTGTTCAGAGAGCCTAACAACTTCTTTTCAGTTAGCACAAGAAAATCTTTTCTACACAGAGACCCACAGCACCAGTCCCTGCTGTGAGGCATGGACGTATTGGGTCTTAGCTTCTTGATTTGGCATTTAACTAGATGTCTAACTAACTGCATGAACATACCTGGCAAGCTGGCAACCTAAAGAGTTAACGAAAACATTGGCATTCTCAGTTTCTCCTTACTCCTGATGGATTGTCTGTAGTTCCTGAATTCTTGATGATGTCCTCAAGAAAAGTACCAGCTAAATGTATGCTATTTTTATGTTGATTTATTATGATTACCTGCTCTCCTATCTGGAAGAAATATCACTTGGTTGCCTGGCATTCAGGCCCACAGTTCGGAACATCCAAAGTTCCACTCCACCCTACCAGCTTCAGCAAATGAAAATGTTGGGGTGGTGGGGACAGGTAATCAAAGGTGATGCCACCCTGACCCCAAAGCCTTTCTGGAACAGCTGATACAAAGTCTGTCTGATGTGACGGTGAACACAACAAATCGCCCTCTTTGAGAAACTTCCASATCATCCAACAAAATGAAACAGGTCTGAAACTGTTGTGCAGGCCACAATAAACACATTCGGAAAGTTCACTACTTCTTCAGTACTGCAGTACTTCTGCCAGTGCGGCAACATTTCTGCCACAAAGCAGCTTTGCATTCAGCTCACTGGCAGGAGCTCCTGGTCACCAYGCTGCAGTCCGACTAAGGAAGGCTGGTAGCTACCAGCATATACRTATACATCTGCTGATACGCAGAGAAAGGCTTTGGGTGTCCCATTAACAGCCAGTTAATCACCATTTAAAAAAGAGAAAAAGCATCTCATGTGGCATAAGATAGATGAAGCAGTAGGAATATTATCCATAGCAGGATGAGTAGAGGTTGAGCTACAGAGTCAGAGAAATTTGGGGGGATGTCTGTCTGCATTGCCACAGACAGAATGCTGAATTCTATTTATTGGAAAGAAACAAACAAATGAGAAGCCAAACAGGTAAAAGTAGCCATGAAAACACGGAGAAAATTCAAGACGCACTKGTACAAATGCATAGAGAGGGAGCCAGAAAAGTGAGCCAGCTTGGACTGTTAAAAGAGAAATTGCTTTCTATTTGTTTATACTGTGTTGAGGGAAACAAAACTTCGTATACATTCTTTATGAAGAAGAAGGATTACATGCAAGAAACACTTGACTACATCATTATTTTTTCCAGAAAGAACTCAGCAATATCTTGAATATTGGCTAACTGTTCATGCTAACACATATGAGGTGTATTTATGGAGAGTGCACTATGTGAWTTCTCATCATGTTAGATCATAGTGGCAGTTCAACCTATTTTCAYTTGTAAAAGTTTCCAGTGGAAGGATTGACTGTGTGATAATGAATTTAAGATTACTAATAATATATCTGTTTTACTTAGTGTTTGCAGACCCTTAGAAGTGGTACAGAGACCTCTCAGCCATCTGCAGTTTGCAGATAAAAATAAACAAGATACGCTCATTACCAGCTGCTGTCAAACACATTCCCATTTACATTTCAATAGCAGGCAACTTCCAAACTCCTAAGCAGTGTCACAGAAACAGTTTTACCTGACATTTCCCTCACTTTCATATATGTATGTTTAAGCACACTACTTTCTGATCTTATTTTTCACATTTCTTCAAGGATAGAAATTTCTTAAGATACTCTTGCCCTTGCACTTTGCAAAGTGTATCAGAACACAAATGAAGATGACCTCACACGGTTCAGAAAAGGCAACACTGCATTCTCGCAAAAGCTAACAAATGTTAACAATATTTATCTCCTTCTTTCACCCAGAAATATCTCCGAAGACTGCAGAGATTACATATAGAGGGACCATTTCACCCATCACTGAAATTCATTCACCTCTGTATCAGCCCTGTTCTCTGCAATGCTCACATTATGTGCATTAATGGACCAATAAAACATTCCTTGGTGTACTTTAATACTACAGAATATTTCTTCCTAAGGTAAGTCCCTATTGAATGAAATGATTCATCTTGCTATTTCTTCTGGATGTTTCAAGATGTTTATTTTTATTTTTGGCACATGTGAGCATAAGCTGCTCAGGCAGATATCTCAGCCTGTGAGCATCTTGAAGATAACAGCCCTCTTGCTTTCGTTGTATAAAATACTTGGGTCACTAGTAGCTTTGCATCCCAGTGTCCAAAATGAGAATGATCTCTTGCAAAGAGTCATTCTAAGACTAGTTTAAAAACAAGTCTCAGACTGCTCCATAACACAGAAATATTTGAACTTGATGTCGTATGCTGATATTTTAATCATTCTCCTGAACAGATACGTTTAAACATATTACTGTATCTATGCTCTCTACAGGAAATTATGCCAACCTGATCCTATTCTTATATGGTAAAGTTTAAGCAGATGTGCAATTTTGAGTGAAACTGAAATCCTCAGACCTTTCTGTCACTATTGGCCTTTTCCCTCTGTTGCCGGATTACAAAACAACTAGAGAYTAGTCTTTGTGCCGAGGTCAGATCCTGCTACCCTTACCCACTATGAACAGTACTTTCTCTACTATTCCCACAAATATCAGTGGGGTCAAGTGGTTTCCAGCCCTGCAATCACTAATTGGCATTTTCAAAACTCTCCAGGCTGGTAAACACGCTACTGAGAAAGCACTAGCCCTTGCAGACCTTCAAGAGGGCAAGAATAAATGTTCTTGAGACTTGACCTCTTGTATGACACAGGCTGAAAATATGAACATGATCTCCTTCAAAATTTTGAATTCCTAATCTTTTAAAACTGAATATCCTGTAGGAGGAACCCCTTTCCATTCAATTTATCTCTTCCCAGGATGTAAGATAACAATATGCATAGGCAATAATTAGACATAGACAACTACGAGCTCTGGGTATCTTGAAGGTTTCATGGCACTAATCAGTAGTACCTGGTTACTGTTCAGGTGTGAATTAAGGCAGGTGTTCACAGCYGTTACTTGTTTCTTCTCTCTGCTGACTTGATTCCTTTCCTTCTAGCTTCATTCCTTGGCTTATGTACTTTCACTGAAGTTGCCACCTTAGAGGTACATAAGAGGCTCTTCCTTTTATCATTTTCAGTCACTCCTTTGCCCTAGTCTTTGGCCTACTTCGCATTCCTGAAAAGCTCTGTGCTACATTATCCCTCCATCCCTTTGAAGATAACTGATCCATGGATTCCCTTGTTCCTTTTGCTTTGCCTTTCTCTACACCTTGAATCTCAGCTGCTGTCATGATTTTAATTTAATTCTTTTATTATAGAATTTGTTCTGTGGTTTGTCACTTCCCAGCATTTGTCCCTTCACAGAACATCTAAGCCAGCATAGCAACTTTGATGACAAAACATCTTCTGTAAAATAATGCRCTCATTTAAGAGGCCATGGGCCACTCACTGATACATGCTGGTAAAAAGCAGTGCAATATCGAGTTTACAGCTCGGCTTTGAGAAGAGACCATGACCAGTGTGACCAGAAGCAGACAGGACACACACCAGTTCTGTTCTCCTTCAATGCTGCTCGCCAGTGCTCTGCCATTGCACKCCCTTGTCATTTGAACGCTGTGCCAGAGCATCACAGATGATTGAGTCGTTCAGGCTGGAAGGGACCTCAGGAGGTCCTCAGTCCCACACCCCAAGCATCCCACTTGTGCAGAGCAAGCTCTGAGGTGACACCAGCTGCTCACAGCTTTGCCCACTCCTATCTTGGTCAAATTCCACTTGGCAGTTGGCTGCCAGCTTCCCTGGGCAGCCGGCTCCAATGCCTGATGGTCTTACCAGCACCTTCCAAGTCTTCCTGGCCTATTGTCAGGACCTCTATTTTCTCAGCTACCATTTATTCCTTCACTTGGTATTTAAAGAGCAGCCTATGGGTACTCATTGGGTGCYGTTTTCTCGGTAATATTTGACCTCAGTGAGTTCTGAAATCATGGCATTATTCATGCATTAAAGCTGTACGCACCGTAAAGAAGTGGAAAGCAGTCTGGACCTGAATCAGCTCCTGCTATTACCCAGATAAGCACCCAAAATATGTCTCAGTTTGCTCTGCACAATTTGTTAGCCTGAAGTAGCATTCCTATTGTTCCCTTTTCRTTTAAAAAAACACAAACTGCACAAGCACCGCACTTAACAGAAACACAGAAACATTTTTTTTATGCATCTAGGGACAGAGAAAAGTATTTCTAAGCTCAGACCGGCATTTTTCATTAAATATTAACATCTTTTACTATTCCTAGCCAAATGACAAGTTACAGAAGAGAAAAAGGAAAAAAAAAACAGTATTTTAGAATAACAGGACATGTTGACATTTCTTGAAGAACATTATGATGGGGAATAAAACCTTAAAACTCCCTGCTAATACTGGTAAAGATGACCTAACTGTTTTGGATGTCTTAGTTTTTACTTCCTTTAGTAAAGAAGGCATTCTTCCTTAATATTTATTTCTCTAAATATTTATTTTCTCAATATTTTCTTAATATTTTATTTTATATTTGTTTAATAATTTTCTTAATATTTATGTAATTACTACACTTACTTTAAACACTGTAAAATTGTAATATTAATGAATTTTTCCTTAATAGTTATTTTAGCAGTCATTTGAATTAAGAAAGTAAAAAAGAAAAGCAATGTAAGCTGACTCCAACAGGGATTTTTTTTGTCAGAGAACAGGTTTTTACACACTTTTACCTATGCTGAATAGCTGAGTACTCCCCAAGTTATCTTACTGGAGTTAAGCTAACAGAGCTGTAATATACAAATGCACAAAAGTGATGAAGAAACACATTATCTTAGGCTTTCTCTGAAAGTGAGCAGTTTTACTGTAGTCAAATTGACTTCAGTCTGATTTTAGGAAAGCGAGCACATTCGAACACAGTTTCAGAACAACTTTCTAAAATACAGTGGGACAAATTTTGCTACTTTTTACTCACTTTAAGTAATGCCCTGAAAGAAGGTGGCAAGCAATGGCCACATGGTAGAGCTGTACTAAGTCAACGAATTGATTATCTGATTTCTGGTCTTATTCTTTACATTTCCCCCTTCTCTGTCAAGCTTTTTGAGCAAATGATTTCGAGGCACTTACTAATATCTGACTTCATGAGTGTGAGTCATTATCTCTTTCCTGTAGTTGCAGTAATCTATTGTACCTCTAAATTACAAGGCCAGATAGTGGTGTCTCACTTCCCCTTTTAATCACCAATAGTCTGTCTGGCGGAGCAGTTTCTAAGGGCACTTTATTGACAAAAACTGGCATTTTCATGCCTGTTCACTCAATGGTCCATTCTCCTCTTACTGCCTGCAGAGCTAAATGGAGGCTGCCTGCCCTTTTTTTTTTTTTTTTTTTTTTTTTTTTTTTTTTTAGGCTATTATTATCACAAGTTTTAAAATAAATAAAAAAACCTGCAATTCTTCCAAGGAAGTACCTGTACTTTCATCCTAATCAAAAATCCTACTGCAAATTGCTCGGAAACAGCTTTGTCTCTCATCCCGCAGCCTATCTATCTCATCATGCACAGTTTCTAGTTGAGGGAGGTTGCAGGTTCTCTTAAAATACCCTTGATTTCAGTGAGATGTGATTGTTTTATCAGCACACAAGCCTGTAGGCTTTTCCTTTTCCTTCAGGGCGCTCTGGCTGTAGCCCAGGAGTGAAGACCACTGCTACCTCTATGCTTACTGATCACAGCCTCATGCAAAATTCAGTATTTTTACTAACTATGCAYGAGGAAGGTCCACCAAGGTAGAAGACCAACCCTCCCTCCCCGCCAAATGACCAGTGTGACAGAAGGAGATASGCACGGAGAGCGCAGCGCAGCTGCATGGCTGTGCAGGCCCCACGCAGCCCTTCTCCGGGGCTGGCGAGGTCCCGAACGGAGGCCGGCTGTGGTGGCCTTTCCAGTGGAGAGGAAGCCGGGGGAGCTCCTGCCTTGACCACTGCACGTGGACACCGGGGCAAGGCCTGAAGAAGGCGGTGAGCACGTGCATGTGCTTCAAGGCAGCTCCACCTCTATCATTCCTATTGTGTCATTCCCATCTAGCCTTCCCCTAAAGGCCTCAGGTAGYGGTGACTCCAGAATGTCCCCACAGAATCTAATCCATTAGAAACTTCCCTCTGACGGCTACCCCAAATCTCCCTTGCAGCAGGACCAACGATAYTATCTTATGCCATCCATTAAGGGAGATAGTCCATCTGTAAAGCACAGAGTAAGATGCCGTAACGCAAGGGCCAGTGCCCCTAAAGGCCCCGGGAACTCCCCTAAACATCTGTCAATTTGCCATAAAGACATTTAATTTTTCAATTTAAAATTATTTAATTTAACATAAAAACATTAGTCAGCCACATGTGCAGACATCATTCAGGAAATGACCCCTAAGCAAAATTGAATTGT
The DNA here is from genome assembly GCF_003342845.1 of Nothoprocta perdicaria. NCBI lineage: Eukaryota > Metazoa > Chordata > Aves > Tinamiformes > Tinamidae > Nothoprocta > Nothoprocta perdicaria. The sequence goes on from NW_020455116.1 coordinate 748,558, forward strand.
GTATGGGATAAATTACTCCATATATCCTTCTAAAGAGTAAAAGAGATGGTTGCAAAAGGCAGCCAGTGTGGTAAGTTAACTTCCTATCTGTTTTAAATAAAATCAGGTTACTGATTTCCAGACTTAGAGCTGTATTCCTGGGGGTGTACATAAAGGCAGCTGCATGTGGAAAGACTTGGAAAACCATTGGCACAAGAAGAAAGCTTGTGTTAAAAAGACAAAGTATTTGGAAGGCACGATCTGACAAATGCAGTATGTAAAGCCAAGAATCCTTTTACTTGCACTCTATTTTACTCTTAAAGAATGGAGCACCACTGAAGAGAAACTTTATGGGAAGCAGTTTTAACCTGGCACTGATGTTTTACTGTCTGGAACTCAATTTCAAGCTTAGACAGCAGAGCTTCCAGTCTTAGTATCTGTTACTGATAAAGATACAGGATGCTGACACACGAGCCGGGCCTGCAGGGGCTCGTGCGAGTGCTGAACTTCACTTTCTGTCACGATGCCCAATGAGGTCGGCGAGGCGGCGTTGTGTGCACAGCCCGCAGCCGGACTGGCACCGTACTGAACATCTTCCGTGAGCAGATAAGCTTTTTCCAGCTCAAAATGAATAGGCAACCGGCTCACTGATCTCATTTATATATATCTTCTTCTTTTTAAAGCCCCTTGCCTTGGAGCTGGCCTGGAGTGCGTGCAGCCAGCAGGGTTTATTGCTCTGGCACAAGTCGAGTAGTTGGGATTTCCAGATTTAGGCAGCAGTCCTGCTAGAATTCCTTTATGAAGCATTTGTTCGGTTGCTTCATCAAAGCACGATTGCTTACGAGTTGGCATTTACACAGAAAAATCTACAATTAAACATGTARTGTGTCAAGTTAAGCTTGCCACAGGGTTAGCACAAGGAATGTGGGAACCTGCCTTAGCTGAGCTCTGTTCACAGAGCTTCTTTTGACTTGACCYCTTGGCTGACAACGTGATAAATGGATTTAAGGTGTAGTTCCATTATGTGATTTCTTTTGTGGCAAAGGGAGCACAGGAAGTCTCAGGCCTCCCACGTATGTGGTYGGAGCAGCTTCTCCCCCTTACTGGACTGCATATCTCTGTCCCTGCAGCGGCACGACAAGTGCTGGCAGCGCTGCCGGGCCCCGGGGTTAAGACCAGCCCTGCAAAACGCTGCTCCTATTCTGCTTGCCTCACTGCAGTGCTGCTCTGCAGAGGAGCAGGGGTCTCCAAGCACCTGTAGGAGCTGCCTACAGGGAGAGTGAAACACAGCCCCGGGAGCTTCAAAACTCTTTAATCCAGCTTCACCAGGGAAATGTGCCCTTCTCCGACCCCGTGGTTGCTGCTGGGCTAGGCAGGCCTCTTCCATTTCCATTCCTTTCCATTTGCTCCTTTTGACTGGCACCATTCTGCTCCCTGCACCTTCCTCACCTCCACCAGCAGCTCCTGTGCCTCCCCATGCCCTGTCCCCAGTTCCCATATGTGGGATCCCTGTCTTGGCTCTGACTTCCCTCTTGGTGCAGGACACCCAGTGCAGCCTGGCAGGCTCTCCTCTAGCATTACTTCAGACAGATCAATTCACTGCTGTTGCTTCTCACACAGCCTCGCAAGTATTTGACCCATGGGACCCAAACTGATGAAGCTGAAAAATATGTCAGAGGWGCGCCAGGCTTAGCCGGGTGCTCAGAAATCCTTATTGTTTTCCTTAATGTTTGTTTTAAGCCTTTGTATTGTATCATTTCATTTTCAAAAGCCTTCCAACCTTCCTTTACAGAGAAGCAGGAAGGATTTGTTACCAATCTAATTTGGAAGAGCCAGGCAGTACCGCTTGAAAAAGCTGCTTTTTGTAAAAGGGATAGTTACAAGTCACAAGGGAAAGAATTTCCTCCTTCAATTTCCTGGGCCTCGTAGTATCTATGCTGTATCAGTTAATGAACTGTTTAAATCATACAGTGACTCTCATTCTTGCTTGCTATATATATATACTACATGGGTTTATCAACCCTTCAGAATTTTTCTTCTTTTCCCTTCAGGCTTTGAGAGTTCAGTTCTGGCCCCTGACTGGATGGCTTCCACAGCGGTTATCTACAATTCTGAGGTTTCCTCACATAAACTGACAATGCAGGAGATAGCCCCGTACTATCACCGGTACAAATGACCTGACGGAATTTCTCCAGCCTCACAGAAAGAGAGAGGGCAGTGGGATTTAGGAGGAGAGCTAACCCGCTCCCTGTCCTCTGACCCTTCCCGAGCACAACACAAACAAAGCGGAGGGGATGGGGGAAGGTTATCTCCACAGCAATGATGTCCATCATGACATACTGTATCTCCTTTTTGGATCATTTCAGAGAAACTGTAGCCAGATAACTTGCAAAGAGCCACTACACAATGTTACAAAATATCTTACCAAGACTCATTCATTCTTGCAAGCAATTCCCTGACACTTTTCCCCCATTCCCATTTCCCCACCTCCTCTCATTTCCTCTCTCCTATTGCTCTGATACTCTTYTTGATGAGATACTAATAACAGCGGAGGTGCTAATCTAATTTTCTTTAAAAAGTTAAAGTCACAGGGCATGTCCACAGGGCTGGGCAGCAACTAGCAGCCAGACAGCGGGTTATGCTGCAATGAGCGCTTCTACATTTGCGTTACTTTTGTTTTGCCCTTCTAAGTGTTTAGGCAAATGGCAGTATCACCTGGGAAGAAGGGAAGCGACTCTTGGGAGAAGGGGAAAGGGCAGCAAGCTGAACGTGTTGGCACAAGCCGCTCGCTCCAAAGCGGCACTGCGTTATGTCCTAAATCTCAGTGTGTTCCTGCGTGTGCTGCACAGCCTGAGGAGGCACGAGAGAGAAAAGGGACTGGAATCCAGTTCCACGGAGCCCTAACTGCTGGATAACACCAGGATAACACGTCTGGATCACGCCAATCCCCGCTGGGAGACAGAGAAACTCCAAGGCCTGCATGACTCCTGGAAGGGCTACTCTGTTCTAGTCACCTCTTTCGGACCTGTCCTTTAGGAATAATATAGTTGCTCACCTACCAGCAGTGGTAGCAAGCTGCAAATGCTGTATTTTCATGTTATGTCCTTTATGTTTTATTTCCTTATCAATCCTGTAAAAGCAGAAACCTGTACTCTCTGTTTTGTGAAGTTTGCTTTTTTAAAATTGAAATATAAAATGCTGTATCTCAGTTATATGTATTTTCACAAGGCAGATACATTTAGGAATGTAAAACAAAAGAAGTTCAAATGAAACAGTTTGGCAGAAAGGAAATATTTCTTTTGCTTTTAAATAGCTGGGCTAAGCCAGGGAGGTTCTCGAATGAAATGTCATTAAAAGATAGGTCACAGTGATCGGCTACTGAAATGTTGCTCTCAATCCACATTTTTGATAGTATAAGGTATCATTTTAGTTCTAATTTACCCATCTCTCTCTTACACCTGTATATATGTGGTGTGCATTTTCTGGTTAATTCTCACCTTCCATTTAAGCACTATTGAAAAGATGGCTGAAGAAAGCACAGCTTGGCAGGTCTCTTCTATAATTACATGTGCTTTCCTCCTATGTAGGTAGGYGCCTATAGCTAAAATAACCTCTTTGGGAAGAACCAACTATGTTTTATCTTAATTCAAGGCATTAGACGAAATATTTATTCTTCTCTCTAAATTCAAGGAAATGAGCAGCTCTAAGCTTGCTCTTCAGGCAGACAAAGCATTCACTCGCCTTACTTTCCATTTTGTGTATAGCAGGCAGACCTGATCCGTTATTAAACACCGATGAATGCATGGGCTTCACCTCACTTAATCCTTCACTGTCTTTCCTCTATTGCAAGCACGATGAGATAGGTGCTGAGACATTAGCCAAAAGCAGTGTTTTCTTAAGAAAAAGACTGAGACTGCCTAATCTCTCTGAAAATTGTCCTGAGAACTCATTTATTTAGCTCAGGAATCTTTTGTCAGATGCCAATAACAGCCAGAAAGCCTTGAATCAGATTATGTGAAAGWCTTTTTAAATGAAGATTCGAGCCCCTCTCTGGGATGATGCTCCTGCATGTGACTCTCTGAATGCAATGCCACTTCTGCATGTGTCATTTCCCTGATACAGCTCACAGGAGTCCTTGAGAATATGGGTTCACAAACACTTTTTGGGGGGAGTCTTTTTCTTCCTTTGGGAAATAGGAAATGAGGATTAAAAAGACAGAGGAAAACAGGGCAGATGTACGAGGAAATTAGGAACACAAGCCTGGTAGGATCTGTCCACTCTATGTGGAGCTGCTTTCATCCAGGTGTGTGCTGGATGGCAGCGCGCGGTGCAAAGCTGCCGGGGCTGGCACGTCCAGACTGAACTGCAGCACCATGTGGAGAACATGGCTCGGTCTTTAGCACCTCTCAGAAGGTTTTAATAACTCTGTCGCAGTGTGGAAGCAGCTGTACCTGCCTGTTTCCATGGGGTAATGAAATCCTTGGAAAGCAGGCTTCAGTGAGCTGACAGGGACAGGCCATGCCTTTACCCTGCACAGGCCACTCACATACGTTCCTCCCCCTCCTTACCTGGTTAGACTCCCTGGTGGGGTCCAACCTCGTGGTGGAGGAGGGATCCTGGCCCAAATCTTGTGTTCCTAACCTTGGAGCCAGTGGCTCTGAGGCGGATCCGGCACAGCCTCACAGCCRCTCCGAGCACAGTACTGCGGGTTGTCTCTGGTGCCCTGGGCCTCACCTCTCACCACATCCAAAACAAACTGCCACCCAGTGACCAAACCAGCTGGTACACTTTGTGAGGGAAACCCTGCGGTCACCTGCGCAAATTAAGCTGACCAGACAGCATTTCTTTTCCATCTTTAGAGCAGGGTGGGAGCAGAAGATTTTCTTTCCTAAACTCCCCTCTCTGAGCTTGGCTTTATATTACGATGCTAGGGCCAATCTCGTGAGCTGTCCCGTGCCAAGAGGACTGATGGTTTGGCTGCACTGCTCAAGTGGAGCCAGGGCCAGACAAGAGCAGGAACCACCGGGTAGTCTTCTATTATATCCTTTTTCTAAAGCAAACATTTGTGTAGGCTGCTGCTCTGTCAAATTGATTGCTGTAGGAATGTACGCTATATGGTTTTATGATCTACCTCTCCTCAGGTGGAAGTACTATATTCATTGCTTTGAAAAGGACTGAGTATTGGTATTTTGACAGAGCACCTGAGAAAAACACTATGCCACAAAACACGGCATAAAATAAAAACAATATACTAGTTAATGRTTCTTTTACTTACATCTTCTCTCTTTCTCAAGAAGCAACACAGTTTCAAACTGCCTTTTGTATAAATCTCCTTAAAAAAAATCCCCTCTGATGCCACTGCATTTCCCCTCCTTCGCCCTTCTCCCTCTGCGTCTTTCGCTCCGCGAGGGGCGTTGGTGAGGGAGCTGCGTTACAGTGACAGAGCAAACACGACAAACGCCTGCTGCCCTATGAAACGTGCTGAGCGGAGACCCTCTGCCGCTCAGAATCCTAATGCTGTTCTCAGGCAGCATCTCCACCCCATCAGATACTGTACAGCGCATCCGAGCACCACCACAGCAGGAAGATTTATGGGCTACTATTTCTAGGATTTCTTGTTTTGGCACCTCCACRCTGCTCATTTGGCCAAACTATAATCCGCTAATTAAACCTTAAGACCTAAATTATAACGTGCTTAGGGATGTTCAGCTGATCAAGCAACAGGATTGTCTGAACATTTCCAGCCTGCCTGACTTTATATATGAAACATCTTTCTTGTAAAGTAAAAGGATGATGTCCTTTTCCTCAATCTGAAAGGAAAAGCAGGATTGCTTTTTACTAATGTAATCTTTGAACACGTGATTATGTTATTTTTTTCAGTCTATTATATTAAATACAYGCATACAACTTGATTTCAACAATAAAATAGGTTTCAGCCTACAAAATTCTGGATAAGTAGTTTTCAGATGGTCACACACTCTTGGGGAATCCCTCCATCCAGATTCAACAATACCTAAAAACATGATCGTTCAAGGAAAGCAGTAGGGCCAGTTTTACTCTGAGCTGCTATAGACAGCTACATGAAACAGTTTTATTTGTAAGCTGAGTCCCAACTTGCTTATGTTAGCATTCATCTTGCATTTTGGTACATCATATCCTTCATAATTACCTTAGCAGGCTGTCACAAAACAACAAACTCAATCTGTAACTTTTTGCCATTCCCAGGACATGGTGCTATTTGTCTTACCAAAAWACAAGCATGTCACATAATAATCATCCCATGCAGTCTATTTTTTTCCTAAAACCTGAGTTCTGGGTTATTTAGTACAAATTGATTTAAAATATAACACAATATTGATTTACATCCACAGATGGCCACCAATTTTCTTGACTGAAATTGTTCAAGTTGAAAATGAAATTGTTTGAAAAATGCTTAAAACTTTTGTATTAAAATGATGGCRTTACAGAGTTTATTACTTGTTTAGTTTAGTTTTGTTTTTTTCATGGAGGACACTTTCTAGGGCTCATGGAAAATGGGAATGAGAAACAGAGGAGGAAGCCTTGATGCAAAAGAGGGAAAAAAAGGCTTTTAAGACAAAAAGAAATGAATATGAACTCAAGAAAAGCTGTGATGCAGTAAGTTTAGGACTAAAGGAAGATTCAGTTAAACTTAGTTAAACTTCTCATCTTATTAGAATTGGGCAGATTGGATGAAGACACAGAATATAAGATCCTTTCAAAAAGCAAATCTTACTAACAATTTGGAGTTTCCTGTCTCAAAAGGAGATCTGGGGATGAGCAAGGCTAAACTAGAGAAGCGTATGAAGATTATTTGGGACATATTAATACATATTAATATACAAAACACTACTGGAGAAGGCTGAAAAAATTCATTTGGGACATACTAATAAACAAAACACTACAGGCAGAATTTGCCTTCTCTAGTTAACACACAGGGAAATCTGAACACGGATATTTTTTCTTCTCAATTTGGTGGAAAAAAAGTGCTACTTCTGTAGTCTTGACTTCTTCGCTTAGGGGTCACCAYAGAATGCATTTGTTAAACCTTCACTTTTACTGAACGCAGACACCAGAAATTGGAAAGAAACAATAGTGTGCGGGGAAGTGGTTGTAAAAGATCACCGAAGCCCATCAGGCTAAGTGAATGAGAATTATCATCTAGACTGCTGTCTTTATTCCTGCTTCGCTGCCAAGCCTGGCATCTAGATCCCTTTTCATTCTCCCTCTAGCAAGAAAATTCACTGCAGAAGATATGTGTGCTCCCCTCCAGCCCTAAGAAGCTCAGGCAAAACCTACACACTGCATCTTTAGACTTTACTACCTTTTATAGAAATCCCAGGGCTCCCATAGCCCAGGGGTAGTGATACCAGAGTGACTTCAGAGAGCTATTTAACTAGCAAAGTAAAAATGGTGCGAGTCTTCTGTGAATCCTAGTCAACCTGCCCAGCTTTGGAGCTGGCCGTTGGAGCAGGAGAACAGAAGGAAGAAGCAGCCCTCAGCAAGGGCATCATCATAAAGAGGGCCTCTCTTTCCCTTCYTCCGGCTCCCTGCGGTGGGTTTCAGGCTGCTGTCCTCTGGAAGACTGTTTCTTTTCATTTCTTTCTGCAAGGTGCTGCYGGGTTGCTTCCTGTTTTCAGCTGTCAGGATAATACCATCATTTTGTAGTGAGTTATTTTTTCAAACCATTTGGCAAGAAGAGAACCGTTCCCTCCTGAAGGTGCAAGGTTCCCTCGTCAGCCCAGGGCACCAAAAGAACTCTAGGTGAAAAAAGGCAAACTCTTAAAACCACCCAAACTCCATCTAAAGCCCAGAACAACTTATCTCTTATACTTGAGGCTATCACTAAGTTATACTGGTTTATCAGGTTGATATTCAGGTGGTAGGTCTCATATATGAAACATAATACTATTTGAGAATGAAGTACTCCATCCTAGCATGGTCCTGTTGCTTCTGGGTTTATACAGGTGTACTTGGTGGCCCAAGGACTTTGAAAAGTTTTTTTGCTGTTGTTTCTTTTGTTTTTCTTTTTTTT
>NW_020455116.1:756671-840370 GCF_003342845.1 Nothoprocta perdicaria
GAAGCAAACCTATTGCCTGAATGTGCTTCCTACAGCTTGTTGTCTGGAGGCTTCCGGATCTCTGGATCTCTTGAGGATTTTCTGGACCCGAAGTCTGCTGCTGCTGACAAGCTCAAGTGATGGAAAGGTTAAGTCCAATGAGGTTAAGGCCATTTCATGTTATGAAATATTAAGCTATGTGATTTCACAGAGATTTCAGACCAGTCACAAATGGCTTTATACTCCAGAACAATCTATGAATGGCTGGCTGGGAAAAGAAGGAGGAAACTAATGCATAGTTGACTGTCGTTCAGGGACTGGCAGCAATGAAGGCCAGGATTCATGAAGGAGATTGCTGCCAGGATGCGGCCTGGCAGCTGCTGCTTTGCATCTGGGCTTAGCTAGGGGCTTCAAGGAGGTCTTCAGCCCAGCAGAAGCCCCTCCATTTCCCAGATATTCTCCATTTCTCCATTTCCACTTCCATAGTATAGTTAAGTATTTGTTTTCTTCATTACAGAGCACATCAGGAGGAGATTAACACTGCAGCTGTTTTTAAAGAAGACCTGCTTGCTTCGTTTTGGAGACAACTGCTGAAAGGATGGGTTAAAAAGTCCATTCTGCAGTCCATTCACTGGAATTTAAAGAYGGGTTTGACCCATCTTTGGGGCATTTGCTCAGATACTTTTATACCATCATCTCCCATAAAGACAGCTAATGTAGGTCCATCTAGTTTATTGGTGTTGAGATTTAGTAGACTGGGCATTGAAATGGATAGGGCAAACAGGTACTGCTTAACTTTAGGTGACAACACAAATCCTACCTGTCTCAATCTCCCTTCCACAAAACAAGAATAATATTTCACTGTGTTAGAGCTGCTGTTGCTACTTGATATTAGAGAGAGAAAATGCTAGATGCACRGTGAATATTTATAGTATTATCAGCCCATTATACTTTTGTGCTACATAATGAGGTCTTTTTTATGCAGATCAGAACTGCAGATCAGATGATCCTAATAATCCCTTCTGTCCTCAAAACCCTCTAAATCCATTTTTAGGTGAGACTCTTCTGAAAAGAAAGAAACTAAATCATTTCATAGTCAGGCCTACAAGGAGATCATGTTTTCCTAAGTTCAGAACTTCAGTGAATGACTGCAAAATCAGATGTCCACCCATTAGCTGTATTATGAAAGCTACAAAACTGTTATTGCCAGTTAACATGGCTATTTTATTCAAATAACTTGTTATGGACAAAAAGACTGGCATTATAGCCTGTGGACAACAAATCATTATATCCTTGGAGATGACCGGGAGAAAGGACCCAGGTATAAAGAACATATTTTCTCAGAGTCCCCCAGCTAGGGTATAAGACAGGTTTGGGTTTTCTTTTTTGGTTCTCTAACCTTCACTCTCATCTAGAGGTGACAGGAATACAGTTGTTACTAGCTATAGGTGACTTTCTGTGAGTTTGGTTTGTTGGTGCTTTCTCTTTTTTGGCTTTATATGAGCGGTATATAACATCTCCAGTGCTCCAGACAGCTCCTTTGATGGCTACTGTGTTCCAGAATATATGCACCATGTGCATAAAATGTCCCCATTATTTAAGTCCAGTACCCTGYGCTGTGCAATGCAAATCCTGACTACATTCACAAGATGAGCAAATCTTCCTGGGCTCTTTGAAATACAGTATTAAATAACCCTAGAGTGCCTTATTTCTATTCAAAGTCATCCTAGTTGCTTCAGGGCATAATTGGTTGGTTCATTCTGCAGGGCTGCCAGTTATTTTACAAAATGATAAAACTGACTTTATCTCTGCTATCTCTGCTTTGCACAGGTACTGATGGGATTAGTTTCTCTGAGAGTTCTCATATTAAAGACAGAGACACCACATTTTTTACTAAATAACTGTATGTCCCATTTGTTCTGTGGAGATCAGAGTCTGGAGAAGGTTTGTACCATTACAGATTTCAAATCTGCTTGAAAATCAAAGGGCTATTTATGTGAATTTATTAAATACATATTAATTTCTTTGAAAGCCATAACTGATGTTATTTTCATTTCAAGCCAAARTAATTATATGCATTACTGCTGCTAATTACAAGTTCTAGGTTCACGCCAATAATTTATCAGAGAAAGAAAGTAAAAACATGAATTTCCAGCTGATATAAAAATTTCAAAAAAGAAAAGTCATAAGTACTTAGGTTATTTGCAAATAACACTACGTAGAATTCCATGCAATTTCCATGACATGCACTAAAACAATCTGGTATTAAAAGGCACAATTTGTAGACYGTCCCACGATATGCATAAGTTTCCTTTAATACTTTGACAACTATTATATCATTTTCAAGTTATCAGTGTGCTTTACATGCTAACATAAAGCTACATTTAAGATAAAGATGGAAGAATTTTATCTGGCATATTGAAAATCTCAACTCTTAAATCAGTTTTAAATTTGGAAAAAAAGAAGTGCCAGCTCTTCTATTTTTAAAAGTACTCCCTGCTTTGAATGAACACAAGCATGGGACTTTGTTTGTTTCAAATATTTTTATCCACCAGCCTTCAAAGCATGGCAAGAATTGCATTTAAACAGAGGTTCCCTGTAGTGTGAACAGCAGTTATCTCCATGTAATTAGAAATAAACGCCTTTTTAGTTCAGTAAAATAATTAAAGCAGGGTAAATATTGGGGACAAATTCACGTTAATATGCATTTCTATAAAAAGAAAAATGTAATTTTGACTGTAGTGCTGCTTTTGTGCTTACTGCATAGCTATATCTCAAGATTTAAAACTCTGTATGTTGCAAGTAGTTACAATAACTGACACTTTTATCTCCCAAGAACTACTTGACTTCCTTCTCATTTATACATCTCACACTACTGCAGTTTATGAAGACAAACGCTTGTTTGAGCTTTTTTCTGGATAGACTGTTTCATTATTATTACTGGTATTATTATTAATAATCAATAAAATATGGAACAGTTGAATAGAGGTATGATGTAGCAATTCAAAAATGTTGTTTAGAAGCCGCGCAAGAATTTCAAAACTGCAAAACTGTACATCAGCCTACTAGGACAGAATCAGCCCCACTTGTCATTGCTTTGGCTAAGCTACTTCCCCAGACCCATTCCTTCGATCCATACCTCCCTTCTCTTTGTAATCCTTTCTGACTTCCCCTTTCCCACCACGTGCAATTGTCTCTATTTCTACGATTTTTCATAGCCTGCATCAACTTGTAGCTCTTCCAGCATGAAGAGGTTATCTCAAAATGCTTACCAGTCTTTACCTACCATTTTTACTTTCTGATAGGTGGTGAAAGGGCTGAGGTATTGGCATTAACAGCAGACAGCACCTCAGAGAGTGAGAGAAAGAGAAAATAATTTAGCCAAGTAAGGATTTGTTGGGCCAATGAGTAATGCAAAGTCTACCCAGCTGTGAGAGAACAGACACTAGTGGAGCTTATGCATCCTGAAGAAAGTTTTTAATTTGTGTATTTTAAGAGTGGCTATTACTGTAATGGCCTAAGAACTGAAAGATGTTTTTTGGGGGCTATACCTGCTACCTSAGCAATTATTTTCAAAGACCAAGTCTGGTCTTTTTATAAAGTATAGTTGAGTAAGTACATTTTGGAGTATTACTTCAGGAGCCATCCAATTCTTCCCACAAAACCCAAATCCTCGGCTCCCATTTCAACTAGCTCCACTTTGTCAAAGTTCTCCTGGTAAACTACAGTATCAGGACCATTTGCTTGCGTGCTACCAATCACTAATCAATCACTTAATATGGTAATGATATTACTTTTGATCCCAAGGAAACAAAGTTAATCTCTTTGTAAGAAAGAGTCTCTTACTCAGTTAGCTGGTAAAGTATTTATAGGCCATGAAAACAGCATGCCAAGATTTCAATACAGTTTGTAAGCAATATGGATGATGAAATAACCCTTACCAGACACATCAGGAAGTGATTTGCTCTCAGTAAGGCAGAGAGATTAGAGTGTACAAAGAAATAATGTGCTTTGAAACTTCAGTAGGGAAGATACTACCATCCTTGGGGAAAGATGCACATACCCTTGCAAGTTCAATTCACTTATTACAGGGACTAGGGACTGGGGGCAAATCCAGCGTAGCGCAGGCAGGGTTGCTCAGTGTGCTTTTGCCCCATAAAGGGGCCGCATGTGGTTCAATAAGGAATCTGGGAGCGTGTGCTTGCTTTTAGAAGGGGGTAAAACAGGTTGACAATTGGCATCTAATGTAATCTCTTCCAGGCTGGCTGTAAAACACACCTGAGAAGTAGAAGAGGCCACCAGAGGCCCTGAGACAAACGCCACAAAGCTTTCCCTCTGGGAAATCCAGCTCTTCCCTGCCTTCCCAGCCGAGGTCCAAACAGTGCGTGCTCATGGAAGTTTCTTAATGATGCTTTAAAGCTGATTTACATCCCTAAGCCCATTGCTGCAAACACAGTCCTGAGYGTTCAAAGATTTACAGCACCTTGTGTGAAAGTTGTTCTTAGAACCTCACGTAGAAAGGGATACTTTGGGATTCTCTTACTGTATTTCAAACAAGTTGTCAAATATTACTACTAGGTCTCCATGAATTTTCACGGTGTCTCTATTTCTCTGGGTATGGCAAGACAACCCTAAGYCCTAAATCATATTGCAGCTTTCTCTCCATCAAAGTATCAGCATGTCACAGAGCTCTTACACATGTCAGTGGAGGGGTAAAATCATTAATGAATTTGAACCAATGTTAAAAAAAGGCAACACTCTATGATACTGAGTGCAGTTTCCTGGGACAGTATAATAACAGAACACACAGGCCATATCTGCCCTGCAGGTAAGGTGGTATTTTGTTTTTGCTTCTTGTTTATTTGTTTTTAATTCATCATTGACAAAATATTTACAAGTAAGAAAAAGGATAGAGGGAAAAAAAGCAAAAGAATAAGTCAGGAAATAGGAAGAACAGGATATTACACACAACAAGTAGTCCTAAGCTATATTTCAGTCAGGAGTGGATAGAAATGAWTGATATATTTTAGTCAAAAGCATGTTTTAACATCAAAATATGTAGATGTAGCACTAACGAACCATCTGGCAATTTCGACTATTTTTACATATTCTTCCTCTGAAATTTCCTTTAAGATTCCTGCCTGCCCTCCAGAAATATTTCATTGCACATGTTTTTTAAACAGAATCACGTACCTTGGGAATGAAAAAGGTTGCTTCTTTCTGAACTGGACTAAAATAATTTACAACGTTTCATTCAAACTGAAACTTTTTATGATGTTTTGGTTCACTGTAATTCTCATACATATTTAAAAAGATTCAAAACAAACAAACAAAACCCTGCCAGTAAATCAAAAGAAATGCTAAACGATTTAGTTCTTCTTCTCTCAGAGTAGTAGAAAGTTGCTGTCTCTCCAATAAGAAGAATACACACTGAGCAGTTACATGCTATGGTGTTGAGGCTGGGCTAGCAGGAAAGAGAAGAAAAAACAGATTGCTGATCATATAAGTAGGATATTCAAATAAAAATCAAGAATTATGAATATAGAAGGTGCAGGAAGTGAACTGGTCCTAGAAAAGTGAAATACTGAGGAAAGCAGATGAATTACGAGGTCATGCCCTAGAAAGTTTTCTCATGTTGTCAGCCAGTCCTGCCTCGAAATGCACCTTGCAAACATCCTTTGCGTGGGCTCTCCTAACGGCAAAACGAGGAGTGAGCCAGACTTGCAGACATGTGCACATGCTGTCCAGTCGTGTAAGTGCATGCACCTTCTCTTTCCCCACTTAGCAGCAATTACTGCCAGGAGCTGGATGTCAGAGGGCAGACCCATCTGTTTTCTAATTTTATGGGGACTACAGGACCCTGAACAACTTGTCCCGTAATCTCCAGTGTTGGCTAAACCGAGTACARCATTTCTCACATGTTACCTATATTTCTAAGTGTTTGTCTACAGATGGGTCCTAGACTGGTAAAAATAGCAGCCTTTCAAAGATTTGAGTTAAAGGCTGATGACGTCATATTCCTTAGGAATGGTTATAATAACAACAGTTTGGCATTACACTTAATCAAAGTCCAAGGAAAAGACTGCAGAACGCAAGCAGCCTTTAAAAAAAAAGGTCACATCGTATGATTTTGAAAAGTTCTTTGTTTTCATTTCAACCTTAAACTGAAAAAAAAGTACTCAAAGAAACCTCTTGGGTGAAGTTTAATTAAAGGTGATGTGAAGTCAAGTGCAAATGAATCTTCTGAGATTAAAATTTCTGCATCTATGCACAGGACAGGTACCCAGTGCCACGTTTAAAATGCAAATTATTGAGTCCTTCATTAGGCATCCAATTTGAAGTCAGTGCAACTTATGCAATTACCCCTAATGAAACAGGTTTGGACCTTAGTTTTGTTGATATAAGCAAAATCAAACTTGATTCCTACCCTGTAGCTATGTTAAATGTTCTCCTTGCTTCCGCCTGWAGTTGGGAGCCCAGTTGTCTGGAACCTCCCCAAGCCCCATCTCATGCACCTGGGGTCTGGGGGCTCCTCTTGCTGTGACTCGCCTGTGAAGCAGGATGGCATCTCTGCATTCTGCCTCTGCGGCATGCAGGAGTTTCATCAGAGCAGAATATTAACATTGCTGATGGAGAAAGCAGGGGAAGAGGAAGAAAATGATTCACCCAGGAGCTGGCTGTAAACACTGCAGTTTTTTAAAGCTTTACCTGCCCTGTGCCCTGTGTAGACATGTAGATGCACAGGAAAGCTTGCCACCTACAGCAGGGTGCTCAGCAGGGTATGGCAGCTAGGTGGGCTCTTACCAACGCAGGGCAAGACCAGTGTGAAGCTCTTCTGGCAATTCTATACAAGTCAGAAAAGCATCTTGTGTGGTGCATATTCTATATGAGAACTACATAAAAGCTAAATAAGGTCTCTAAGAAGCCCAAATAGGTTAAAGGGGCCCCTCTGCAACTGAGAATCATCCTCAAGGAGTTAAACAAACAAGGAGGGACAACAACTCACAAAGAAGACCTCCAGGAAGCTCCTTCCAAATTAAGACTGTAGTAAACAAAACCAGAGATACAAATAAAAAAAATACTATATTCTCCCCCAACTCGCACGCTGATTGTCCTTTTTCAGTGCTTTGATGCATAAAGAGAAACATGGTTTATAAAAATACTGGTCTCAGCCACTACAAGCCACCTTCGCTGTGGGCTGTGTTGGCGTTGTCAGTTATGTGTGAAGGGAGAGGAATGAGCAACCCTGCGCYGAGCAGAGCAGCAAGTAGCAGGACTGTCTTCTGAGATTTAGCACCAAGTCACAGATTGTTAATGGGGGAACAGAAGCTGCTAGAGGGAGCAGTCCTGTTCCAACTGCTAATTAATCCGATACATAAATCCTCAAAGAGAGATCTTGTGCCCAGCAAAATGAGGCTCTGGTATTCGTGGAAGGTGCTTCTCTAATAGCGAAAGAGAAAATAGTAATAATTAGCCAGTTGACTTGGAAGGCTTTATGAGGAAAGTACACGGTGTTATGTATGAACATGTTGCCAAATGGAGAGCTTTTTTATTTATTGGAGTGTTTGGAGCACCAAGCCACAGACTTTGCATATGAGATGGCAATTTGCATCTTCACTCAAATGCTTTGCCTTTTTTCTGATGCTTATCCCCGCTTCCCTCAGCAGCAAACCTGCACACATTTCTGCGAGCCAGTTTCATCTGCTGACATCAATGGATTTACACCACAGACGAATGGGGCTGTTTGTGCCTCATCCTGGCAGCGACAGCAGCTGTTAGGCTTGACCGCGAGCTCAAGAATCCCTTCATCTGTCAACGTGTCTGTCAGGGATTTTGTCAAAATATGGAGTTATGCTGGGAATACAGTGTCACTGCAGGCCTCAGCATGAGGGTGCGTGACTTTTCACTGGCTTTTTTTGTGGGACCTGCAATCCAAGATAGGAGGAGGAAGAAGCTAGGCAGAGAAAACGTGAGCACCAGCAAGAAGGCAGCTTCAAAAGAAGGCTGCAGATGTGTTTGAGAAAGGAAACATGTTGGTAGCTTTAAGTTAACAGTGGAAGCAGACTCTGAGTGGGCATACAGTGAATTTAACAACACCGTATGTATGTACCTGTATATACATACATGCACATTCGTGAACAGTGTTGCTTCTATGGGCTTTTATTTTTCCTGGCTGATCTCCCTTTCTATTTTTTTTTATTTCTCCCTCTCAAAGAATTTTTGTTGTCCTGCCTCATYGAGGACTTATCAAAGGCTTATTTAGCAAATATGCTAAATAAGCTGTGCATTGGGAAAAGGGAAATTGGCTGCTGTACTGGGAAAAGGTATAATGAACAAAAACAAAGAAAAATGCAATTGGACACTACCTCTTGCTTCCATCAGGAGTGCTCTCATTGTTCATCCTGTGTGCAATATTAGGGTTACATGCACACAATATATTGCTAAAGATGACACACTCAAGTTTTTTAGATAAAGCAAAAACACATTTTTACCTTTTGTTTTTAGGCAGTGACCGTTTCCTATTTTCTTTGATGACTGAAATAACACAACTGGAAATGTAACCCAGAGGGAAATATCCTAACCTAATTGCTAGGAAAACTTGGCAGCTCATTATGGGCAAGGAAAATCTCCTTGTTCCAGATGATGTTCCAGCGAAACATCATCTGGAACCTTAAAGATGTTTACTCAGTTGAAACACCAAATGACATGCAAGACAAATGTTTCAAATATCACTTTCTAAGCCTGGCAATAGTCTGCTTCATCATGTTAAGTGTTTTCATGGAGCTGTTCAAACAGTTTTATTGTTCAATGCTAACTTTGGCAGCACCTTTTTCCCTGACTTTTTAAGAGCCGTGGCTGACTGTGTAAAAATATGTATTTTTTTCCTACAGTACTACTCTATCTCTACTAAAGGTTAGCAAGGAAGTAACTACTGCAGTCTTTCATCTTCTGTAAAGTTAGTAAAAGCTTTAAGAGGCCGCGGTATCATTTCTGCCATTATCATTTCTACCAGAAAGGTATGAAATCTTGTCCTTATGAAAGTGGGAGGGTATCAACCTATCCAAGACAACACAACAACATGAGTATGTCCAGAGAAGTAAGACATGGAATCAGAGAGCTGAATGTATGTGGAGATGTGCTGCCACCAAATTAGGACACACGAAGTCCACATTCACAATCAAAATGCCAGAATAATTTAAAAGAAAACCTGTTGAAAGAAGGGGTTTAGACTTTATAAACCTGGGTGCTTTGGGGATGAATAACATAGCTTTCTTCAATAACTTCTCCCATTTTGCCTTCTTTGCAGGCTTCTCAGAACAGGAGATGTCTCCCAGGCACAAAGGTGGGACAGCAGTGCTCCTTCTGCATACCAAATTTATACCACCACGTTCCAGACAAGATAATCTTCCGTCATGGAGCAGTTCTTATTCTATGCTGATTCATGAACAGAGTTAAGGAAAGGGCCGCGTCAGCAGGCATGCCTGGATTTGCAATGCACGTTTTACCTCTTGGTGCTTTATAATCCTGTCATGCATAACTGACACCTTTATAAATTCTTGTACAAATAGGCTTCATGGACTACTAGAAAAGAGGACACAGTACGGTACCCAGAAATGTGCATAATGAAAGCCAGGGATCTTGGCACAGCATAGTCCATCTCACTACAGGAATACTTTTCAAGTCACGTCTAGAAGAGCCCTGGCAGCTCTGCCTACAGAATTTCAGCTGCCATCACTGCCTTCCACTTCACAGAGAGCTCTACACTCACATACAGAAAGGAGATGGCAAACACACAACGATAGCAAAGCTCTACAAGATTTTTACTTCTTTAAAATGAAGTATTAGAATTAAATTGTTCAAGAAATGTCTAAATCAGAATATCTGCATGCTCTAGGTCTGATTAGATGCTAATCTTAGTTCATTGCTTGCAGTCTTAGGGTTTGAGGGTAGTTAAAAAAACTCACCTAGTATCTCAGAATTTGTTACTAGAATGTCTCATAAACCTTCTCAAGTTAATGTGGTGAACAATAAAGCTTAGAAACCCTGGCAAAAAAAAAAAAAAAAAACCAAAAAACCTAAGTAGTACCTTAGAGGTGCACCCTATAGGAATGGGTACATGAAGGTGCATCTGCTTGCACCCCAAGGTAATTATATTTGTGCACAGAGGCAAGAACAGGAAAGCACTGCCCCAGTTTCCACTTTACTCATCACTGCCGTTCCCTGTACTCTGGGGATGTGGTTGTGATTGGGCCTGTCAGAAAATCATTCACACTTCCTTTTCACTGAGGATATTCAGGTGTCTACAGAGCTAAGAGGCCAGAAGTCTCTAATCTCTATCTCAGACTCCGTAACATTCATTTTCTTGACTCTGCTGGTTTTAGACATTTCTCCCTGGAGCTGGAAGGAATACCTTGGCCCTTTCACTCCTCCAGGTCCTGGCCCAGAAACTTGAATAAAACACCTAGAATGAACATGTGCCAGTACCTTGCAGTTTCCTGCTTCACTTTTCTCATAAACATCTTCCATCAGACATATCCGATTAATCTTCTCCTAGATTATTTGGGCAGCACCTTGGAGGCTGCACAAAAAAAAAAAAAAAACCCAAACAGCACTCAGTCATTTTTTCAGCAATTTGAATTTCCCTCTTGTGTGATGTGCAATCTTGCAGTTTATCCAAGGGCTGCAAGGCAAGCACTCAGCTGCAGCTTGGAAGTGATGTTACTTCTTCGTTAAACCTTTTTGAAGCTGGACAACATTGAATGTATGCTCTTTGCATTAATCAAGAATACATGGCATTTATCATGAACTAAGACTCATGAACTTAAGCTTTTAAACTAGAATGTACTTCCCCTCTCCCGGCTCTCCTGCTCCCTGCATTCTCTTTGGACAGAAGATGACACCAAAAGATAAAGAAATGCTCTTGTAAAGATGGTGAAAAAGGATGTCTGGAGTTTTTTTAGCATGACTGGACTAAAACAAAAGCATGAACAAAGTGAAAGTCAGGTTAAGGGTAACATTCTGCTCCAGAAATAACTGCCTCTCTTTTCTAGATACATGTGGCCAGAAGTTGAACAATATCACTTGCGCAAAAAGTATAAATTCATTTCCTCGTTATTCATCAATCCTTCTATTGTTTTCTATTTCTATCCTTACTTACACACTTTTTGTGCAGGGATTCCTATTTAAAAATTATATCAGCCCTCCCAACCACCCATGACCAGGTTAAGCTGTCTTACCCAGGRCCAGTCTTCTCGGCAAACGCTGAGGTGAGAGCACACTCAGAACCTCTGCCTTTCCCGAGTGCCACTCGGGAGCGGGCCAGCGCTCTGCTCCGCAGCGCTGCTCCTCCACCACCTCCCCATGGCRGCTGAGGAGGCGAGCGCTCCTCTTCACACCCCTCCATACAAACCACTGTGTCTGTTGGTGTACGTCCCTTGAGTCAGACCCAGACACCACGTGGCTGCGGGGTGATCAGCGCTCGCTGGTCTCACAGAACACGAGTAACGTTTTTTGTCAGATTGGCTCTCTTTTGGGTTAATTATCTGACCCCGCTTATCCCATAGCATATGATTGCTGAAGCGGGTGGAGGAACAGGCAGCAGCGTAGAGCAGGGCCACCCTTTCAGGGATCTATAATTAGACCAGACTAAAAATAGACTAGTTACATATTGTGTGAAACCTCTGAAAGAGGAAGAGACTTTGCTTAAAGGTCTCTCCTACAAGCTGCCAAGCAGCAGATGATCCCGGGTTTCCTGCATGCTGAGGATGCATTAGCTGGGATGCTTCAGGCCTAGGGAGGGCGGCTAGTCCAATAGGGACTGGTTGGAAGGAACATTTAGGGGAATGAAATCCAGTCTGGATCACAAAGTTTGTGACAACTTGCACTGAGTCCTGCCAGCCAGTCACTGTGTGGCAGGCTGGGCCTTACTATTGGAAATAATATTAGTTATATTTTAAGAAATTAGATATTATTCCATTTATGTGCCTCACAGGGATCTACTTTGTAAAAAAATACTGCTTTTTCAAGTCAAGCCATTCATGGTTTTGAGTGGGGAAAAAGTAGAGGCTTCATTATAGAAGTATATGTGCCTGTCAGCTTTTGTATTGAATTTTGTGTGCTTTAGAATGATATTTTATACAGTGGCGATTGGGAAGAAAAAAACTAATATTTTTTCATTGACATATCTTGTTTTACCAAAGTGACTCCTTACCACGGGGTGGAGGAGACTAACTACATGACTGTTCAAGTACTGTTGTACTTTTTAAAATGGTAAGGCAACTTTAGTTTCTACTTGGGATTTAAAAAGATATGAGCTATGAGGGAAAAAAAAAAGAAAATAACCACCAAGGCCTCAAATAAGTCTATTTTTTCCTGGTCTGCATTATTAGACTTGTATAATTTCCTATAGCRTAGCCTTAAAAATACCAGGGAAGATGAATGCCTTTTATCTCTAAATGTTTTTACTAATTTGCTGTCTTAGTGTCAGCATGGAATTAGAAGCCCTTTTGGTTCGGAAAGCTGTATTTCTACTAGCTACTGGTGAGTCACAGCAGACTTAATATTGATAGGACACTTTTAAGGAGAAATAAAGGGAGGTTTAGGCAAGCCCAAGGGTCACGTTATGCAAAATCTATGCATAGATTTTGTGAGAATTACTATTCTCACTAACTAACTAACCTTTCRTATACATAAAACCATCTGTTACTTGGTTCCCTGTGACCCCTTCTCCTTCCTCCCCCTTCCCAAACTTGCAGCCTACTCTGATATTTCTCATCAGAGACCTCATTTCAGGGAAACACAGCCACTAGTTCTCTGAACATTAAGATTTCATTGCGTTCAGAATGTATATCACGATACATTTCCTGGTAGACGGTAATAAGAACTATGTATGTAAGTAACGCTTTCAATAATTAAAAATCCATAAATAATTAAAAACAACATTATATTTGTCAACATAAATGAACAAACTCCGTCTTCTGAACAGCACTCTGAACACATAACTTAAAATCAACTATGATGTGTTAGAAAGCTGTATTTAGGCATAACTTTTCCTCTTTTTAAACATATTTATATTCAGTTATCCAAATGATGTGAAATCCAGTGATTTGAGAATCACTAATTAGTGATCCATTAAATGCACTAATGTTCCCACCATCAGTATATATTATTTCTTATTTGTATTACAGGTGAGAAGCAGAACCCCAGATGAGACTAGAGACCCAAAGGGATTGGTAGTTTAGTGTGGGGGGAGAACGTGCCCTGAAGAGTTCACAAACTGAATAAATACTTCTCACAAAGTCTGGGGGAAGATATGGGATAAAGAGTAATGAAGAAGAAGTGACTTAGGGTCTTTCAAATTAAAGTTACATGAAATTCGCATTTGGGGATACATGTAATAAAAAGGGTAGATGCAATCACAGAATCATTATGGTTGGAAAAGACCTTCAAGATCATGGAGTCCAACTGTAAACCCTACAACATTCTGCCTGCTAAACATTGTCCCTAAGTGCCTCATCCACTYGTTTCTTGAACACTGCCAGGGACGGTGACTCCACCACTGCCCTGGGCAGCCTGTTCCAGTGCTTCACCCTTTCTGTGTAGAAATTCTTCCTAATATCTGACCTGAACYTCCCCTGGGGCAACTCGAGGCCATAGTTATTCTAGAGAAGAGACCGACCCCTGTCTCACTACAACCTCCTTTCAGGTAGCTGTAGAGAGGGGTAAGGTCTCCCCTGAGCCTCCTCTTCTCCAGATTTAAACCCAGGCTCCCCCAGCAGCTCCTCGTAGGTAGGAGGGAATTGAGTCAGTAGAGAAAGGGGAATTGAGTAGAGAATTGGTCAGCAGAGAATTGAGAAGATCAAATGTTAGGTAAAACAAGGAGATTATAAACTAATTGCATTTTAAAAGTCAGGAGAAGAAAAGACCATCTTTTTTTTTCAGTGACATTTAGAAATTTGTCCCTTTTTTTTCACCTAGATCTAATAAAAATATGAAGGTAATTCTGAAGGAAGACACTTTCAAAAGAACTGTGATGAGCTTCACTCAATTTCAGCTATCCATTTCAGCCAAGTAATTTAATTTTCAGGGTTTACCTAAAAAGTATTCAACCAAGTCATGAAGAAGATCAGGTTCCGAAGTAYCTGAAGCTTATCCAGTCCTTCCTGAGAAGCTTTTCTGGTCTTTTCTCTCATTGTTTTGCCTTTTATAGCACTCAGACAAAATATTCTGATATTCTGATACTATTTGGCTCTTTCTCAGATCTGTTGCTTTCTAATTCAGCCGGACTTTCCAGAAGAGCCTAAAGAAATTATACACTTAACCCCATTAAACCTTTTGAAAATCTCGACCATTCTCTCTGATGCCAATTTACTTCCCATTTTTTCTTTCAGAGCAAAAATCATCTCTTTCTTGGGCAYCTCTGATTTTCCATTTTCTTTCCCCGATATGATGCTTTCGATCCTATCTTTCTGCTTTCATTAAGTCACAGAAGCATTAAGCAATTCTTTCTATTCTGAGTTTGTATTATGAATCACCAATGGTATTTSATCAGGAGCTCCACTACACTCTGCTGGTTCACATGCTTAGCTGCAAAATGCCCATTCTCCCCTGTATTCACTTGCCCCAGAAGTTTTAAGAAACACTCTGCAAGACCCTAATCACCAGGAAATTACAGAAAATATTGCTAAAGCTTGTCTGGATATGCTCAASTCCTGCTGCTGTAAGGGAAGGCCTCAAGCAGGAATGCTTAAACAGTCTTTGATAAAAGAGATTTCCTTAAATGAATTAACATTGCCAAAGAAAATCTGGAATTTGTTCTAAGGCCTTAGAACTCTTGGACAGTCTTTCTTTTGATCTGGCAGCCTCAATCCCTTGTTTGCAAATTTTTGGTGGATTTAGGATTTTTTATTGTTGTTGTTACCCAAAGGGAAATAGAAGCAATGTTTCAAACATGAAATAAGAAAGAGTTCTGAAAGTCATCTACATAAAGCACAAAGTAAAATTTAACCATGACAAAAATACTAAAGAAATGCAGTTATAGGAGAAACTATTTCACCCCAAAAGCCCTTTACTTCTGCACAGACACCTTCAGATGTCTAGGATGTCTGTGCAGAAAGACATCAAAATCCTTGAAAARCATGTGAACCATCTCAGAACTTTTGGTGGCACAACCATCACCTTTGCAAAGCCTGTAAGAACCTCCACAGCACAGCAGGATGAAAGGAAAAAGTGATACTACAGAACCAGAAAGACAGAGAAAAACACAGTGAAGAAGGTGAACTCTGAAAAAATATATCCCACCTGCCTTTCACAATAGCAAGGGGTAGGGACTCTGCTCGTCCAAATTGGCAACGCTCCTCTGCCTTATCTAGCTGTACACTGACTCGAACTAGCCAAGAACATGGCTCAAATGTATTTGATCCTCCTCCTTTTCCAGTTTTGATCTGACCAAAAAAGTACTCCTTAATTCCATTTGGTGAGAATGGCCTTAATTGGGTACTCTGAAAATCCCTTCTTTTAATGAGAGCTAAAATATACTTTCTATATGATTGATTCTAGCTATATATGCAGGAATAGTATATCTTTATGGAACAAAAATTGACACATAATGAATTATTTTTCCACAAGGACAGCTGTTTAATTTGGGGAAAAAAAAATAATGGCAGGGAAGTGTTGAATGAAAAGATCTATTAATTTTAAAGTGACAGCTGCTGTGGGATTTTAAATTTTGTGGAATTTTTTTTTGTTGTTATTAAAAAGCAGGAATAGTTCAAGAAAAAAAGTTAAATTACATCTTTACCATCTATTTCYGAGCAGTTCAGGCCAATGAGATGAGATTAGCTAAGATCTGATGAAAGCTAAATTAAATCATAACAATAACATCTGGCTAGAATTAAGACATTTTTCTTTTTAAGATTTCTTTTTTCTTTCTTCACAGTGTTCATTTTATCCTGACTTAACTTTTATTTCCTATGAGAGTTAAAGTGATTTTTGGATCGGTCAGTAAAAGGCTGTTTATTTAACATGTCACTTCTTTGAAATTCTGCATTCCCTTTTATGCTTGGTTATGCTTTATTAGAAATGTAATCTTTTTTTATCTCTTTTTTTTCCTATTGGATTAATAAAAGATGTAACAGATCCTTGTTATTGAAAAGATTTGTTTAGTGATTGATCTGCAGACATCTCAAAACACAGCTTGCAGGCCTCACACACAGTTTAGATCCACAGTTTAGATACAGAGGCAATCAAAAACTCTAACGCTACATGCAGGAGGGCACAATCTTCTAATTAAGACACAAGATTTGGATTCAGTCAATACTGATTTTTGACCTTGGGAATACAACATATAATGCAGAGCACTAACTGAAGGTGATCCAAAATGGTACATCAGCACAAAGCAAATGGTTACATATAAATATTTTGCTCAGATGCAAAAACAGAAGAGCTGAGTCTAGGCTCATACGTCCAGCCTCTCAGGTTTAGCTCTGGGTTGCCGGGACCACTGCAGGACTGGAGCATTTGCTGGATGTTTGCATGGCATGGACTTTCTCAGTTCCTCTATGGATACACCTTTGAGTTATAGTTGACCGAGATGTCTGAGGTCTGCGTGAATACATTCCCATAAGGAGACTTGCTCAGGCTACCAGGTCAGGAGCCCATGTACTTCTGGACTTATATCCTGCCGTTCTGTGTGCCGAGGCACGCTGAGACCTTTGCCTGGATGGAACAAGTTTATCTCTGCACGGGTGTAGGCAATAGCAGGGTGGGTTAACCACACTCAAATGATTTCGACTTTATCTTGGTCTAGCCAAGGCTTAAAATACTTCTGAACTTGAATCAACACATTTTCTGAACAGATGCTGAGACATTTGAGCTAAAGCCTGAGTTCATCACACAAAATTCAATTCTAAACTAACAAATGGCTGACCTTTCTTTTYTCTGACCTTGTTTTATGGGTTTAGTCTAGTCTCTTTGGGCCAGGACCATCTCTCTTAATACTGATTTTGCACACAGAAGCTTCAATCTTATTATATCTTTGGGCACTCCTGCAGTACAAACATCTAAGATTGCTAGCCCCCATTTTAGCTAGTCTTGATAAAGACAAAGCTGAGGACCCTTCTGAGGCAGTGTGCCCCATCAGATGATTCACTTTATCAGCCATCATCAACCACTTTCAGAGTGTGCCTCAAACAGATGAATTTCATACTTAGGAGGCTCTGAGAGCTTTACTTCAGTTATCTCAGCTTCATGGTCAGGAATGGAGAAGTGCAGAGGATTTATGTGAGCTGTTCAACGCCACACATTGAGTCAACAGGTCACAAGGCACGAATTTCCCCCTGCTTGACCCTGCAGCATAAGCTGACGTTACCTTGCAACTGAATGCCCTATAGCAGTCCTCTGCAGAATGAGTGAACATAAACAAGCTCTCCAGCTTGTGTGCTACCTTTTCTGCTGGTAACAAATAAGCAAGCCA
This sequence comes from Nothoprocta perdicaria, assembly GCF_003342845.1. Classification (NCBI taxonomy): domain Eukaryota; kingdom Metazoa; phylum Chordata; class Aves; order Tinamiformes; family Tinamidae; genus Nothoprocta; species Nothoprocta perdicaria. The sequence continues at coordinate 774,124 of NW_020455116.1, forward strand.
GGTTCTGGAAGTGCCAGGCTTTTCTTTATCAGCCCTCAGTCAGGGCTCCAGTTATGCTCATTTGTCACGTACGAAGCCCGACTTGAATGAATTAATTCACAGCAGATAATGCATTTGTTGAACTCTGTCTCTTTCCCTACTTCTCGACTTTTTAAGCAGTCATAAAAAATAGTCTCAAAAGAAGCTTCCAGTCCTAGAAACACTTAGCTTGAAGTACATGAGTAATCTCATTGACTTCAATAAGACTGTTCAGGTACTTATAATGAAACATGTGTCTATGTCTCACCAGCTTACYGAGCCTTCTTTTGAACTTTGCATAGGAAATTCAAACACTCATTTTTCACAAACGTTTAATCTTAAACGTAAGTTTTAAAGAGTATTACCTCTCACAAAGGTTTAATGCAAAAAACAATCACAGATAATAAACATGGAGAGTCTTGTGCATGCCTATTWTTCAAAATTGAGATTTAAATGTGCATAAATGAGTATTTCTCAAAACAGTTTTCCCTCCTGTCCAGGGTTCTAATATAAATCTCCTCCAAACTAACACTGCTCATGGGCAAAAAAAGTCATTAGTGGAGTTAAGTGGTTGCTATATCCTTTTCTTTGATATCAAGCACAAGAAAGAAAGGAACATATTTTAGGGTTTCTGCTTTCTGCCTATTCCCCCAAATAGGTTGATTTTTCTCTTAAGTACATAAGTGGAAGTCATAAGAACATTATAGAAATCAATGAAGTATAATAAAGTAAAACAYAGGGAAATGAGGGAAAGTGCCTACTGTTTTCATTATAAATACAGAATAAATGTATATACTTTCCTTTGTAATATTTTGCAAATGACTTCCAAGGTTATTATATTTATACATTTTGCCTAATTTTCTATTCCTTKCTACTCTGGTATAATAAGCTAGGCAAGCCCAGAATTTTTAACTTATTTTCAGTCAAAACCAGACTGTGCAAGTGATGTAGAACTACTCTAGGTACAACATTTCTGCTGGCTTTGCAAAAAAAGAAGTAAAAATCAGGTAAGATATCAGCAGTTCTACTAATTTTCTTAAAATCYTCATGGAAATTTCCCTAAAATGTCCGGTGTTTAAACACCTGGTGTGACACAGCTCTCAATTCCTTCGGTCCAACCCAAGTATTCCATTTTGAAGGAGAGAAAAAAATTACATGTGTGCTCGAAGAACATGCATCAGCCCTTGTTGCCATGAGAAATAAAACTGTAAATAAAGAGCACTTACATGTTGTTAGATCCTTGCTATTCTGTGCATAAGGCAGAAGGACRGAAATTTTCCAACAAGGGCATGACCAAAATAGACATATCTGACCTTTATGGGATAATAATGCTTAATAACACTGGTTTGTGGTTCAGATGTTTGTGCCAGCTCTCCTGAGACCTTTCCAAGTTTATCATTGTACAAACAGTAAACTTGTTCGTATGCTGTATACTCTAGTCCCCACTGTTTTGAGTCTGGACTTTGTCAGCCTGGTAAAGTTAGTAAAAAGATAGAAGCATGAATAGAAATAACGATTTAGGAGGAGTTTTAACTCCTTCTGTTTTGTCTTATTACCAGGTGGTTTTAACAGCTGGGGCTAACATGAGGTACACTGGCAGATTGAAAGCCATTAAGCCAAACCCTCTGGAATATATTTTTCCAACATCCGGCAAGCAATCTGATTCAGCTGCAGGCTCTTTGGTTTCCTATGCCCCAACCCACAAAGCTTTCTTGGAGTCTGCTGTTATGTTGCCTGAATGAAATGGCCTGAAATCCTAGTCAGGGCTCTCTTTCGTTGTTGCAAAAGTGAATGTGACCAGTGAATGGTCACTGTTAAATTTGACAGACAGTCTCAACAAAAAGTACAACTTTTGAAAATTTACCTGGCTCTAAATACTTGGAAAAATCATATTTCAAGCCCATTCTCTGCTGCAATGGCTTTAGTCACTAAAGGGTATCTTTTGTTGTAACATAATGTACCTGCCTTTTCCTTCCCTGTTCCACGCTGCTTACGGCAAAGTTCCAGGTACTTTGCATTTTGTATGGAGAGATTTAGCACAGAAACTTTCTTTAGCCACAATTGTAAGCAAATCAGAAGAACTTTCCTTGAGTTACAGATCTTAAAAATAGATTTCAAAAAGTATCTATGCTTTTGTGTCAGTTCTGTGAAATCACATGCCTTAAAAGTTTGTTCCTTTCAGGAGAGCAACTCTGAAAAGCCATGATTTTTAGGAAAAAAATCACAGTGACAGGCTTTCAGCCCTAGCAATTGAAGGTTCTTTTCTTTATGAAAAATGGCAATTTTAAGTCTTTTAAGATTTAAATCAAAAAACGAGGTTAACCCTGATGCCAGATGCACCAGAAGTATCGAGGGACTTTCTGAACACAAAAAGGGAACTTGGAGAGTTTTTTGTTTTGGTTTCATTTGCTTTTTAATCCTCTGCCACAAACACATTGCAGACATTTTAGGACTAGAGGAAATGGCTTCAAACTGAAGCATCGGAAGTTCCACAGGAACTTAAGGAAGCATTTCTTCACTGTGMGGGTGACAGAGCCCTGGCACAGGCTGCCCAGAGAGGTTGTGGAGTCTCCYTCTCTGGAGATCTTTAAAACCCGCCTGGATGCAGCCCTGTGCCACGTGCTCTAGGTGACCCTGCGTGAGCAGCGGGGTTGGACTCGATGACCTCTGAGGTCCCTTCCAATCTTGGRCATTCTATGATTCTATGACTGTTGGCATTTAGAGACACTAGTTTTCCTCATGCTTCAGGGCCTAACAAGGAAAGTAGTAGTGTGGTAGAAAAACCCAAACTTGGTCATTTAATGGGGCTCCCAAGTACATCTTGTGCTACTCATAGTTCTGTATTTGGGTCCTTTGTCATATTGCACTGGCGTAATTCTACCAGGCTATGGTTACTGGCAGAGTTGCACCATTTGCAGCAGCTGAAGGCGACGCTCTTGCTGACTGTAAGCCCCAGGGAAGGGCCAAGGCCCACCCTATTCCTCCCCCTCTTGTCCTTCCCCCAGGGAAGGGCTGTATTATCCTTGAACCCCAAAGTCTGAAATGCCATTAAAACTGGCATAGCAGCAGAACTCAAATAGGTATGGGAATTTTGTCTTTATTTCTGATGCTGTTAGCCTCAAGGTTGGAGGCAAACTGYTAGGTAAGCAGTAATTTAGCCCTGTTCTCCCTAAGGAATTCAGGTTATGATCTAACTGGATTGCAGGTTTACCTGTTTCTGCCCTTAGCTTTCATACCCTTCTGAGAGCAAGTCTCCTTTGCTGGAGGATTTTTGCATGATAYGTACAAGGGTTATGTGAGGGAAACAGGAACGTATTCTTCTCTCCGCATCAAAAATGAGCTACTGAATCCCACTTCAGTGTTTCAGTGCTTGCACTTGAATCATTGTCCGATAGTCGTGGAAACTGCTGTTGTGTTAAATATCAGAGGCAGGAGGGCACAAAGCAACCTTTAGTGAAAAGCTTCTGTGGAAAGATGCCTAATGATTTCACTAAGCCCAATTAACAGCTATGGCACCAGAGCTCAGATGCCGATAACTCTCTGCTGTAGTCTTTGCAGCATTTTGACTTACATCAGCCAAACGTGGGTTTATTACAATGTAATAACCAATATTCACCATTTTCTCATAGGAGATTCTTTCCTATGAGATCCTTTGCAGCTCTACAGACATTTCTCTCCGCTAACATGAAGACCATCATTTCAGATAACAGAGATGTAGGAGCTTACTACACTATTTATTTTTTTACCAAATAAGGTTATTTTGGACTAAACCTTATGGCTAGGTTCTGATCTCATATATGCCAGGGCAGTCACCTGGTAGCTTCTGACACCAACAGCACTGTGGTGCTACAAACCTTCTTTAACTTTCAGTTGTTTTAAGTTTAACCTAACATGGAAATTCTGTCCCAATTCCTGCAAAGTTATCAGGATGAAGGTTTATACATGTTATGGCTTGTTTGTATTTTTAGATATAAATGGTACCATCATTTTACAGGATGACACTGCGAGATTCTGCAGTGAGGCCTAAAGAAAACTTTCAAGTTTTCTGACTTCAGTATAAATCAAGACACAAATATGCCTGCACCCTCTTTACAGCAGATAGGTCAGATGAGCTAGATGCACTTGAGGTAAATATACTGGAAGCATTAGACCGAGTAGAGAGGCTATGCTCATAATTCACCCAAACTGGATGGCATTCACCTGGAGTTCTGAGGGAACTCAAATGTGAAATTGCAGAACTGCTGACCACAGGGTGCAGACTACCATCACAGACATCTCTGAGCTGCAGACTGACCAATTACTCCCGTCTGCCACAAATTCTCTAACAGGGACCCTGGCAAACACAGCCTGGCGAGTCTGGCCTCCGTGCCTGGTGAGATGGTAGAGTCTATAAAGGAGAGGGAACTCTCTGGTCCCGTGGGTAAACCTGGTGTTTGGGGAAACAGAGACAGCCTGGCTTCTGTTAAAGGGAACTTAAGGAAAAAAATGGAGCCTAAAGAAAAATTTCTTGACAGTGAGGGTGACCTTTAAGATTCTGTAATTCTATGAACTGCATGTCACTAATGTCCCAGAGTCCTACAGGGGTTTCCAGCAGCATCAGGATAAAGGTGATCAACTGGATGATATATTTAGATTTGCAAAACGCCTTTGACAAGGTTCCACACTAAAGGTGGACCAGAATTGTTCAACATCTTCCTCAAGTACATGGGGGAAGAAGCATGTCACACCAGTGTTAATGGGCAAAAGCGTGACGGATGAACTTCCACACAGCTGTGTGTAAGGCAAGTGCTCAAGGTTTACAAAGCACGGAGATGGAGGCAGGGGTAAGGCAGACCTGTGCCTTAAACTGATAAAAACAACTGGACACACCATCATCTTTGTTTTTGTCGTATTTTAGTTACCCAGGCTAAAAGCCATGCAGTTCCAATGCATGAAGTCTGTACAAGCTGCTTCTCTGTAAGGCAGGCTGCAATCCTGCAGCTAAAGATGCAGACTTTGTCTTAGGCCTTCAAGTGGAGGCAGTGTCTAGACAGGAGGATGTGTGTTGCTGTGTGTCCTTAGGGCTTTTTCACTCCCACAGACTTTCACCTGCACAGCCACTAATTACACCTGCCCTGTACCTATTCACAGGTAGCTAAGCCAAGGCTCCCAAAATAGTGCAAACTGCAGAGTATGGCCTGTTTGTTTTGGGCCACGATTCGTTACACTGATAATGGTAAGAAAACAGATCATTTCTGAAGCCTATCACTGCTGACTGACCTAAGACTGACCCAAAGCAAGGAACTTTTATTTTTTTTTGCAGTTTTGAATAGAGGAAATTGAATTTTTTTTTTTTTTTTTTTTTGAGCATAGGGAGAAGTCTGGCCCTTTCTGGCAGCCCGTGGGGAGGAAATATAAAATGGAATGGTCCTAGACAGAGCAAGAGAAGTAGTGACCTTGGGTCCCTTTCTGTCAGCCTTGAAAAATACTCTTCATTGTTGCCAGCCAAAGCTGGGCACAATATGAGAAAAGTAAATATCTCCTACAAGACAGTGTCAGGCAGCATCAAGCAAAATAACCTGAARGGATACCTTCTGGTTACGTTAGCACATCTCTCAGCACGCGTTACCTCTTGCATTTAGATACAGAGGGTTTATTTTTCTTCTCAGAGCGAGGAAAGACATCCACTGAGTGCCCTTTTCTGCTGAAGCTTACGTTATTAATGAGCATGGGAACAGGAGGAACTTTATATAAATACATTATATTTGCAATTGAGAGAAGGTGTGTACCACRGGCTTCAAAGACAGCGGAAGAGAGGAACTCATTTCCTTAGAGCTTTACAACACACGTGCCGACATGGAACCYGATTCTGAGTGGGTTCACCAGCACTATCAATGCAGAACAATTCTYTGGAACGCTGTTAGAACTGTGGTAGCTTCACAGCATTTGTTCCTGAGACGAGATCCTTTCTGTATATGTGGAAGAGTGTTGAAAAGCACCCTGCTTTCCGCTTTTGAAACCTAAAAGACCTGATGTTATAGGAATATGGAAGTTACAAAATCACAAAGGAGGAAAACTACCCTCTAACCCAAGTTACTGACCTCAATTCATGTTGAACCACATTTGCATTTGTGGATTGTGCAGCAACACTCTGCCCCAAARACAGCAATGGTCATGCAGGAGTGACATCTCCCCAAGAGCTTCTGTGTGCACACTCCTGGCCTGCATGCAGAAAGTCAAGGCAAAGGGTTAGTTAGGGGAGCAACACTGGTGTCCCCACAGCTGGTGACAGGAGGAAGTCCAAATATATTTTACCACAGCTAGCAGATACACACAGCTTCTTGCACTTACTTTTGACTTCAGGTAACTCTGACTCACTCTTTGTCACACGCTGACTATAATCCCTACCTTCGGTGAAAGGTGCATGCTTAAAAATAGCTCAGCTCAATATGGGAAGTAGGCATAGGACTTGCAAAGAAATCAGAGCACAAACACAATCCCCAGCTTGAAAACTAGTTAATTTTTGTTCCTCCGTCACCATGGTGATGCTACCTACTCCTTCTTCCCTTCTATGCCCTCCTGTCTGTAAAAGCTACTCATTAGGTCATTTATTACATTTAGATTACTAGATGTGTGTGATAAAAAAAAAAATACTTCTGCCATATAACTTGACAGCACTTTGCTCAATCGGATCTAATGTGGAGTAGATTGCAAGATGCTTCTGTAACACAAATGATAATTATTTCTACAATTAAAATAGACCTGTTAGGGTCCCTAGTCCAGCGATAGCCCAACTATCTTAGAACAAACAATTTCTGGAGACACTTATTCCATTATTCCATAGGGAAAGGGACCTGGTTGTGAATTTGAGATTTCTTGAACAATCTTTTTGAGCAGCAGAGTTCATAAACTGAGGACACGCAATCTAATCTCCCTACTTGCTGGTACCCCCACAGAACTTCTTAAAATGCTTTTAACTTATAAAGTGCTGCATTTAGATCATTCATTCGCAGTATCTTCTACATCTTAATATTTCAGAAGACTCCCCTGATATGTGGCCTAAATCTTGTCCTTCCTTAATTTMTTTTATTTCTAAACTCAAGTCCCCTTGAATAGTTCCTTTCAAGAGCTGTCATTCCTCTCCAGATGAATTATTAGGCAGCACTGTTTTCATATTGAACCTCTCTGCATAATTTTTCATTCTTATACCTCCAAGCATCTCTCCTACTTCTTTGTGATCACCTGTGCGGCTGCACTTCCCAAAGTAAATCTTTCTGAAACAAAAAACACAAAACAGAACAAAACGAAAGAGCACACATTTCCATGTTGTTTACTGTGTGGAGGACTTAAGAAAGACGTGCAGTATTTAACGGATTCTGTATGTTCCCTCTGTTTATTTGATTGGTGTGATATGGTTTCCTGAAGGGGAATAAGGGCCTTTCTAGAAGTGACTTTTATAAGAGCAGAGAAATAGACAATAGTATCAAAAAGCTCCTTTTCTACTGATATTTAAATGAGGTCCGTTTTGGGACGGACTAAACAAGAAACATCTCCAGAGCACTGCAAGTTGTCTAGAGAGACATCACATAGACAGCCAGTCTTAAACACTGGCRCTCCTCCTTAGGAAACAGGAGCCATAAGCCTCAGGCACCTATCACCTGTCCTGTATATAGACATTTATCCCTTGCTCCAGCTTCACCTTTAGTCTGCGATACTGCGCCTGGGTTTTAAGTTCCTGTTATAATTTCAACATTTTAAAAAAGCAGTTGTTAATGTAATATTTCTTGTGATACTACTACATTCAGGAAGAAGTCCTACATCGTGTCTGCCATAGGCCTCTCATTTAAGTAATTCTGTCAAAAAGCRAAGGCAAGAGTTTCCCCTTATAAGCTGTGGTTATTCCTTATGTTTCTGCTCTTCCAAATGGTTCCAAGTATTCATCCCACTATTTTAAAAAGGACTGAAGCCACACTTTCTTGACAGTAATTGCTACCATCTATCTCTTTTTGAAGGTTGCCAACACTTTCCTTTTTTTGTTCTCTACCAGGGCTTCTAGTTCAGTTCCTCCTACAAAAGCACAGTAGCAAAAGAAGAGGAATGTAAAGACTGAGACTTAGGAAGTGATGAATTCTTGCTGCAGAACTGCCAGAGGTAGGAAGGTAAGTTAATCTACCSTAACGTTCAAGAGTAACCTGTATGTACATGACACTGTGAACTGATGACAGTCTGGGCAGCCCAGTCTCCACTGGAGAGAGTCCAGTGTAGAGCTACAAAGATGATTAGCAGACTGCAGCATCTGTCCCACGAGGAGCGGCTGAGAGAGCTGGGCCTGTTTAGCCTRAAGAAGTGAAGGCTGAAAGGGGATCTTATCAGTGTGTACAAATACYTTAAGGGAGGCTGTCAAGAAAATGGGGGCAGACTCTTTCAGCGGTGGCCATGAACAGGACAAGAGGCAATGGCAACAAGCTGAATGAAGTACAGTAAAAGTTTCACCYGAACTTCAGGGAAGACTTGACAGAGCACTGAACAGGTTGTTCTTCAGAAGGGAGGCTGGACTAGAGGATCTCCAAAGGTCCCTTCCAACCKTAGTCATTCTGTGAGTCTGTGAAGGGCTTGGAGTCTTCCTCACATATTTAGCTAAAAGACTTCTGCACTACTTAGAACACACATACCTGACTGACCAGCAAACTAACAACTGCAGCAAAATCACGAGCATTTGAGGAAAGAAACTACCAAACCACTCATAGAATAAGTATTTTTTTTTTTTTTTTTTTTTTTTTGTGAAAGATAAGCATATGCACCTTTCTACCTTCCCTATCCCACCTGCTGCCCCCTCTACATGTTGATTATCGAGCAGGTGTTTCCTTCATATTGCAGTTACCTGAACAAGGCTTACAAACAAGCACAAGTCACTCCTGTCTCATCCTGACACTGGTTTCTGTTCCTCGGCACAGCAGAACTCATCCCCGCCCTGCTTCTGTGGATGCCGAGGGTCAGCCAGATCCTGTGTTGGAGAACTACCAAGTGAATCCAGGATGATTTGCAAGCACAGCCTCTTTCAGTGCCTACTGAAATCAATGAGACCTAAAGGAGACTTTTCCCGAATGGTGGGACATTCCTTGCAATTCACAACAACTGAACTTAATAAGAGATATTGTTTTTCAAGTGTAAACTCTCAACAGTCTTCCCTGGAGGAAAACCCAGCACATATAAGGACATTCGTTTTTTTTTTCTTAGTCAATGCTAATAATAAATTCAGAAAGAATTGCAGACTCCTCCAGAGAGAAAAGATTCAAATTAAAAATGAAAAGTTACACATACTTGTGCACATTCAAAACTTGTATTAATTTTAAATAGGTAATAGGTACTTCTAAAACTCAAAGTAATACCTGGGAAAAAAGAAAAGAACTAGTACATATTTGAGAACAATTGATTAAAACTGTCTGCAATTACAGGGGCCCATCCACCCATGTAAAGGATGGAGGATATGGCAAGAAGCAGCCTTATATCACTGTCACTCTATCAACTACCTACAGCTTAATAGTATGGAAAAAAACAAATGAGACTGCGGAGAAAATGGAGATGAGAAGAGCAGAAGTGTGGGAGGAAAATGAAGGAGGACAAAGCATGGATTCTGCTTGCTCTGTGTGCCAGAGGGGTGCTTTATGGCTCTAAATATCATGCTCAAAACATCTAGGGACAAATTTATCTCTGTTCTTAGCTGTTCTTGGAGTTGAGGCATGGAAATGCTTGTCCGCCAGACTCCTAGGAATTAAAATTCAGAATCCAGCAGGAGTGACAAAGGTTTCCATCATCTTGGGGAAGACAAAAGTGACACATGTGMAATTTAGTGGAAGGATCTTGGGCCTTTCAGCTCCTGGGCCAGACTYGCTGTTGGGTACTACTTTCCTCTGGCATCCTGACCCCAACAGAGGGGCCACCTACCAGGAAGCCTCCAGGCAGGACTTAAACCACTGAATCCAGTAACAACYGCAGTGCCCTCCTTTCCTCCTTCTTCCCAGACAGAAGTGAGCGGCACTGATGAGACACCGGGGCTTGGTTATAGCAGCTGGTGAGACAGAGTTGTACTCATCAGTGTTTCCTCTTACCCTTCCTTAAATCTAAACCTTGCTTAAATATAAAGCAAAGCCTTTAATGGACATGAACCTAAACATAAAGCAGAACCTTTAATGTTATTCTTTTGGGCATTTTACCTCTGTCTGGTAAATCTAAACGGAGAATTTTAGAAACAAAGACTTACATGTTCTGCATCTTCCGACTATCTTCAATAGAAATTCACACCAGTATCTGTTGTTACCAATTCCTCTTTCCCCATTCCTAGTGCCTTATTGGTTATTCTTCATTTTAGTTTGGATGTTGGAGCGTTTTAGAATTCACTAGAATGACATATATTATCAAATATAAGCTTGGATCCAAGTTCCCAAGATTCTGCTCTATCACAATTGAGATTGCATTCAAAATGATAGCTAATATAAAATATGCTAAATACTGAAAAGGGAGATTGCATATAAATGTTCACTTGTATCTAGCCTCCCAACAAAGTTATGGACTTAAATAGCTGGAAGTTATTTGGGAAGAAATAGGAAGCTTCAGTAGACTGTAGCCAATTTAGCACTGCTGCCAGTACTAAAATACAGCTCATTCTGAATTAAGCTAGCAGTGATATATAGCACAGTAAATTTACTGGTTATGACTTAAAGAATGAGATAGTTTGGAGAAAACTGGGCAAAGAAAAAATCTCAGTTATAATTTAATTTCTTTTTTAAGATGGACATTTGCTTGATTTTGCCCAGAGGATAGAGAAGACGGGTGACCAGAAGATAAGCAGGCTGGCCCCGAGTTCAGTAAGACACCCTCCTGTGCAGAAAAGMGCAATGAAGGAAGCAACCTCGTGTGTTCCCATTTCATTTGGGCTTGTGCTCCGTGCCACCTAGCACATCCCAGTTAATCTTCAGGGTGGCAGAACTAACAGCGTGTCCAAACGTGAAGGTCAGCTGTACCATGCTCTTGTGCACTACTGCCTAAGAAACCTCCCACCCCTTAACTAGTAGGCTCGTATTGGATTAGGTCAGAATACTCAGGATTTAGTTTGGTGACTGTTTTAGTAGTCCAAACCTAATATAAGAAGAAAACAATCAATTCAGTTGAATTTTCAGGGCTACTTAAATGATCACTGGAGGGAGGGATGTAGGTGTCCCTGCTGGAGCAGAGGGTTGGACTAGGTGATCTCTAGAGCTCCCTTCCAACCTCAACCAGTCTCTGATACTGTGAGGAATATACCTAGGTTAGGCACTGAGGGACTTAGTTTGAGTAGGCCCCAAGTGACTTTATTTATATGAGGCTTATGTTAGAAATCAAATTTTTATTAATATTCCCCTTTCCTCATGGTCACATTAGGAAGGGCTATTTCTGAGGAAAACTGAATATTTAAAAATATGGATAGAAGGAGTTTGATGATCATGACTCTTCTGTCTTCTGTCATGACTCTAGTCTATGTTAAAATCTAGTCCATAAGAAATTGGGAAAACCCCTGAACTGCACTAGAAAATAGCCTGAATATGGGATGCTGAATTAGATATAAAATGAGAAACTGCCCTTGGGGAATGCCAGCCTCAATGCAAAGCTAAGATCATGAAGCACTCCTGATGTGCTCTGTGGCACTTAACACATTTCTTTCAGTTTATGCTTAAACACTGGGAATGTTAGAGGTGATCATTACACTGATTTCTGCAGGTATTTAAATAATGCTTGAGTATTCTTCCAAATGGACACCAGTAAGGGAGTTCAATATTTAATGTAAATATTCTGGGCAGGCAGTAAAAACCTATGCAGATAACTAAGCCCRTAAGAAGTCCAGCACCCGTTGTGTAGCACGGCACGTGGTTCTTCTGGTAGGTGCCTCTTTGGATCCAGTTCTGATATGCTCCAACACCCAAGGTGGAAGAAAGGACCCACTGCACCTCTTAAATTTACTGAAATGTATACTGGGCAGCAGGCATGTGGAGAGTGAACTTAGATCCAGCACTTGCTCAGACACACAGCTTATGTGCAAGTCTTAACAAAGTTGCATGCAGCTGTTCTGGCCTTTTCGAGCAATCCAGCCTACCTCCCTCCAGGTCAGCCTGCCCCAGAAAGTTAGCTCAGGTTGCTCATCTCYTATCAACACCGTGGCCTTGAGCTTCCTCACAGTGGTCACTGCAGGCTCCCTTTTCCGCCTCTGCTCTAGCATGGACTATCCCTAATCTCTCCCACTTGTCTTTGCTTGAGCTACATCTCCTGATTCCCTTCTTCCCCCTTGCAGTACAAATCACATTTTATGGTTTATATCAAATATGACATTGAAATCCCATGTTTCCTCTCTTTATCTGGTTTATTCTATTTATTGTACTTCATTCGTTTTTTAGAGCCAGACTGCAAGGAACGAAGATACATTTTCCTCCCTTGTCTTCTGGGATCAGATTCCTTTCTCCCTTCTAGTATCCCTGGGATTTTCTCTAAATGAACATTTGCACTGTGTTTCTTAATTAGCACCTTCCTGCTCCCCTCTGGCTTTTGGGCAAGTCTCAGCATTTTCAAGACTTTTACAGAATGATTATAGACTTGATCAAAATTTAAAAATCCCCAAATTAAAAAAAAAATAAAAAGTTTTAGCTTCATTTTTCTCATTGGTAATTTGGTCATAGTTTGACTGTGCAAATAGGTGAACTGGCACCAGTGACTATTATAAATAGTAGTTTAGTAATTTATACTACACTCCTACCACAGCCTGGCAATCTAGAAAGGCTTTCTAGTGATTTTGCAAACCATAAAAGTGATACTACATTTTCCTGACTGTCTTCTGGAATACAGGTGCCTGGAAAATGGTGAGAATTAATGGACAACCACTCCGGAAGGAATATTCCTTTCCCCCTTTCCCACTCTGCTTGTCTTCTCAGTTTCTAGATCTGCTGGGGCTCATTTTAAGATCTCAGCCACTTCAGTTCACCAACTCAGAGGAAAAAGAAAGCTTGACACTTTCTTTTACACAAATGAGCCAAAGTGGCTCAGAGAAGGCCTGGAGAGCACTACAGGTAGACAAGGGAAAAAGAGAGTTGGGGAAATGGTGAGARGGCAGAGTTGTTGCAAGGAACGGAACGGGTGATGGAAATGCTCATTCACATGCAGGAAAGGCTGAGGATAGCAGAGCAGCAATGAGCTGAGCCAGCTCTCAGCCCATATCTCCCTGTGCTGAGGCTGCGGGTCAGGGAGGTGAGAAAAGAGACCTCGTTTCCACCCCACCAGCGGAGCTGCCCTCTGGGACTTGCTGGTCTCAAATCCCCTCGTGCTTCACACCCCGCTGGGTCATTCGGAAAGGCTCGCTTGGAGAGCTAGCAGATGGAAGAAGCCCCAGGCTGAGCCGCACGTCAAGGCTCTGTCTGCTTTTTTTGGGAAAGTGCTGTACCTTATTACACAGGTGATATGATCATGATTAGAYCTCCTCTCCTATACAGTTCACAAGCACAAAAAATCAAAGGCAGCGAAGTAAAAGTATTAAAAATTGTTGGCCAAGTTTTGATGTAATTATTTTTTGCCATGGGAAATATAAATACACTCAAAGAATCTATTTTTTTTAATTAAAAAAGATTGATCAAACTTTTCTATTATATCCAAAAGGGAATTAAAGTACACAGTAGATTTTTGGATTAAAAGGTAAGTGCCATTTTACATACTTGTGAAGGAAGAAAACACACAAGAAATCCAAATGCAATTGCTTGGTGTATTAGTTTCTCCATTATCTTAGAAAAAAAATGGTTACAAACCCCCAAAAGCTATTTCTTAACGCATGGGAAACACTGTTTCTCATCGCAGGTTATTCTCTGAACCCATTCAAAGGTTTTTAAAATTGCTTTATTTAATCAAGATGTCCAGTTTGAAACCATTTGATTCAGAGGGTCAGCTTATTTAATATCTGACCAAGTTTTTGTAGTTGTGAGAAGTTCTATTAAGGTTAGTGTGGGTGCACATTCCTTTGAGAGCTCTGTCCCTGCACTGCTGACTGCCTTCCACTCTACCAGGGCAGGGACACTGCTGTGGCAACCAGACTCGTGACCCAGCTGCACATTCTGACCCCCACCTTCCCTAAGATGCTTCCAATATATCAGCCATCTTTACATGACTGTCAGTGTCTTCCAACAATACATTCGAAGCAGAAAGGTGAAGTTGCAGAAAGTGATTTTTTACATATACAGGAAACCATTCTGGTTTCTGTTCGGAAACCATTCTGGTTTCAACAACCATCTGGCTCAAGTATTTCCCTATTTGCTAGTGTCACCCCAATCGATGGCACTCGTCGTGCTTCCCTCTGGTCCCTTTCATTCTTTGCATCCGAGGGCAGGCTCCTGGGCTCGGTGAGGCAATAGGAAATGGAAGCCTGATCAGAATTTCTCATAATTTTTATACAGACTTTTAAAGACAGCTTAACTTGTTGCCCATGGATACTGTTACTGAGGGCCTGACTTTGTTCTTACTCTAGTACAAATAATTCCTTAAAAATTTTTACACTACTGGTACAAACAAGAAAATAATGTAGTCTAATATGACCAGTATTCATCTTTCTGAAGCCTTTTTTCCATCTCACTTTGTGAAAACCTAACATGAAGTGAAAGTCACAGACAAAACCTCCTTTTTATTCTTTACCCCAATGACTATTTTTTTCATAAGGCTGCCCTGTGTACTGCAAACACCAGCTAATCTAGCTCTAACTCAAAGGACATTTCCAGTCCTTGGATTCAGAACYAAAATAGACATTAACCACTATTAACTTGGTCTCTGTGTCACTGTTTTGCTGAGATGTGGGTAGGTATATTTGTGTATCAAAAGCTTTTCTAAGCTGGATGACCTTGTAAAAACTTCAGATTAGTCACTAAGACTAAAAGCTGGGATATTTCTACAAGAAACATTTTACTTGAACATAAAATATGAATCAAACTTCAACTTAGGTATCTGCTCTCAGAGCCACTCACACTCACTTGATGTTTAACATCTAGCTTTAATGAATGTCTCTGGCAATGGGGACTACAAGTTAGGAAATTTATAACCTTTCGGGAAGTAAGAGACTGGAGGTTATTATATTTCTAAGATGAGGAGGAAAAGATCATAATGAAACATTAAAGATATTTTCATGAGATGAGGGAGCAGATGTAACTAGCAATAGACACAGCTTTAGTTCATAAGCATCACATCCCAATCGGAGCAAATTTGCAAGCTGAAATGTGCAACAGGGTGTTGCAACAGGTGACGTATCCTTCACTTTAGTTGTTCTGCTCCGTTGAAACTGGTCGGTATTTTCAGAGCCCAGCACAGTGAGATGCTGAAAATCTGTGGTTATTTTAAAATACCTGGAGTGACTGCTGGTGTCAGGAACCTGCAGAAGGATGTACCTTCAGGCCAAAGCCTGCCGTGTTATGATCTTCTAAGGACCAAATCTAAACCAGATGCTCTATTTTAACAATATTTGGGAGGATGGAAAGTTTCTTCCAAGAAAACCTCTAAGGAGTTCAGATCATTCACAGACACTTGTGAATGTATAAATAAGGAAGCCAAAAAACTATGACATTTAAAATAGAGAAACCACTTCTTTCCTGCTCTTTCTGCAAGGAAACAGGCACTATTTTAARGTCTGGTAGATAAGGATTAAGCTGCACAGTTAAATCCTGAAAGTTTTAAGTAATCGTTCTATACCTTACTTGGGTGTCATTATTTCCCTAACAGTATCCTCATGGCTGCAAAAGTCAGGAAAGAGATCTCTACCTCAAGCTTACAGTGCTTGGCTGTAGCATGAGGGTCCCACATTTGATGAGCACATCACTGTTTTCTATGCTGAAGAAGGAAGATTCACTGTCCCAATCCAGCTCATGTAAGTTATACTCCTTGGGAAGCTTACAACTTTCCATGCTCACCTTGGCTAGCTTGCCAAGGGATTCCTGGGAATCCTGACTGCACTTGTGACACTACAGGTATTGTCGCATTTGTCCCTTTCCAAGGCTAGAAACCTGTATTTCTCTGAAGAAATTTCTGAGAAATTTTATTTCTCTGAAGTGTAGTAACAGGTAGCGAGATGGCTTTTCTTCATGACTCCTCACACTAGAATCACAGAAATGGTTTGTCTTTCAGGGGTACTAACAACCTGACCAAACCAGAATCCTTCAAATTACGCTGCATAGACACTGTTTATCTATCAATGAACTTCATCTGAAGAGTTTAAGATTTTAAAGGGGACAATATAACGGGCTTAGAGATTCACCCAATATTCACTGACCTTAAAAAATCACCTGACCATATCAGCTATTTCTGTAATAAAATGTCCTGGAAAATGTTGCATGTTTTGTAAAAATACATTAATGCTAAAGAAAACTCATAAAAAAAAAAAAAAAAAAAAAAAAAAGCTTATTGAAAATTTATGTGGCTTTAATTGTCATACTGAAACTATTTAGGAAGCATCATTTGCTTCTGCCACACTTATCATTCTGATGCAGGTAAACTCAAATGAATTAAAAATGGGATATTTTAATCTTGCCCCCTACACGTCCAAGTATTATTGAATCTGGAGTGGATTTCTTAGATCCCTTTTGGCAGTTTATATAGACTGGCATGTCACATCCATTATTTTAACACAGTTTTTGTGTGTGTGAATTATAACTGCTCTGACTGAGCAAATGCTCCATCGTATAATGGATGCAGACAAGGGCTGCCTAAGGTAGAATACRTTATTAGGTCAATTAATAAACCAGCAGCATCTGGCTCCTGGGTTAATCACTGGCCTGAACCTGCAGTTTGCATTTCAATGTGGGCATGGCAGTAGAAGTGACTCAGGAAAATGACGTTCCCGTCATCTGCATTTAATATCTTCCCATGACTTACACATCAACTTTACCCAGCTTGCAAGTCACAACTTGATTTCCCAGCTGTCAAAACATTAAGCTCGACTCGACATGGAGAAACAATCCAGCTGAGGTGTCTTCATCTCTCTCCATGTGCACATCAGTAACACCAAGCTTAATTGGGAAAATGCAGTTAAGCTGGATGGATTTGTTTGTTTGTTTGTTTTGTTCTTTTCTAGATGATGTACAAGGCAGAAAATGCATCCTGCTCTCCCAGATACTTCAACACTTCCAGGACCTTCTAACTGCATTAACTTGCATTGTCTGTAACCATCACATAATTCATATGACAAATGCTTGGGGGGGARGCATTTTGAACCATAATTTCATGTCTTTCATTTATGAAAGGGCATAGAAGAACAGTGAGAACGAGAGGTAAAAATWGCTATTTAAGCTACAGGATAGTATCTACATAAAAGCAAACATAAACGATATGGCCATGAATGAATTCAGACTGGGAATTTCCCCATAGGATTATGTGGGAATAGTGGGCCAAAGTGGGTGGGGAAACTTGTTAATGGAGCTCTGTGCATTTATCCATGCGACTCTGCGATATGGCGCCTTGGATATTAAGGGCTAGACTAAAGTCACAGGAGTTAAATCTTATGTTCCTGTAAAAGGTGTCCTAAGAAGTGGGTTCATCCAGGTAGGTTCCTAGTAAGAGTCTGACYTCTCTCTGCAATCATTTGGGCACAGTCCTGCTGAAGCCTCAGCACTATGCAGTCCCCTGGCCTTCGGTCAAGACCAGTGGAATGTGCCTGAGTACACACGAAGCAGAAATGAGTAGCTGTAGAAWTTTGCTTGTATTCTCTAAGAAAATRAACTAGAAGAAAGCAAGAACAAACAAATTAAGCTCGCAATATATTACACTTTTAAAGGCAAAATACATCAATAATTAATGTCTATTGGTACTTCTGCAGTTATTTTGTATTATGAAACCCCTAGGAGAAGCATTGTAGCTACCTTTGGGTTTTATACGTATTGGCACATGATAACTTTTTAATGGCAACTCCTTATACCAAACATATCTATGTTGGTCCASAGAACTGCTTATTTGGATTAAATGAGCAGATTTTGGAAAATAACTCAGACCAATAAAGTCAATGTTAGTTTTCAGAATTTCATACTACAGAGCAAAATGAGCCACAAGGTATTTAAGTATATTTCAGAAATGTGTCCTTAAATGTGCAAATGCTTAATCTACAACACCAGCATTTCTTGCAAAAAGRCAAGTATTGTTATCTGGAAGCTTCAGTACTATCTCTCTGCTCAAATATTGCACAAGATTTATAGTTTCCGTGTTTTATATCAGGCTGCTAATCAGAAAACTTAAATCAATATTTCAAAATGTTAAACACATTTAGAAAACAGCTCTATAGTGATAGTGTGTTCTCAAAGGGGAAGTATCAGGCATTTTTCATTTATGAAATTTCACCTCCAACAAGAAAGAAAAAGCCTTTTTATGACCCATTCTGGCCACCACTTGGATCTCCTGTCCACACAGACTCAAGTAAGAAGTCTTGTTCATTTCAATATGACCCAAACTGGGTAATCATAAGGTGAGATTATAGCAATTCTCCGTTATAAATATGTCTATCCCAATTATTCTCTGCTGTTGTTCTGAACCAAATGGGTAATCAGAACTCAAGTAATTCAGCAACAATTCCTAGCATCTTTTCCTTGAAAGAGCATTTTATGAAAGGTACCTGTCCCCAAAAYGACAGGAAGATTCAAAAAATCCACCAGAGAGGAGCATGCATTCCCTGCACCAGGAAGAATTCGCTTCCAGAAGAGGAAAGGAGATTTGTACTTCCATTTGTTACTTGCTTGTATGCAAAAGGATATATAAACAAAGTGACAAAGTGTAGAATTAGTTACAGTCGCTATGGAAGTCTGCTTTAATTGTCATACTGAAACTATTTAGGAAGCATCGTTTGCTTCTTCCACACTTACCATTCTGATGCAGGTAAACTCAAATGAATTAAAGTCTGCTCTTTGGCAGAATCTGTCAAAAGGGCCTRGGTTTCCACTTCCAGTACCAGCAATGACTCTGGGCCAAATGCTGAAGCAGGRGCTGAGGACAGCTCCATCACCTAGCACACACAGACAAAGCCTTCCAACAGGAAATGCAACAATTCCCTCTATTTTCGTAAAGAAAAGGCAAAGAACCTGGGAGAGAACTAGCAGGGAAGTGCACGTCCAAGATGGGAATAAAGCTCAAGGAAACAACTCTTAAAATTAAATGTGACTTTTAGGTCATTGCAAAGCCATTTCCTTCTAAGGCATTCCTAAGTTTTGTCAGTTTGCACTACAGCAGCAGCCAGGGACTCCCTCCGAGATGGGTGCTATTTAGTATTTATGTGCTATGTATTTAGTTATAATAMATACATGCAGCAAAAAACAGTTCTAGCCTAAAGAACTGGCAGGCCAAACAGAAAACACAAGGCAAGGAGCTACCACGTGCACTAGAGAGCCGAGATTTAAGCACATAAATGTGACCAACATGGGCCAAGTGACTGCCCAAGGCCCCCGAGCCCTGACTGTGCAACAGCCCCTCAGCCGCCTGCAAAACCCCACACCTTTAGATGCTCTTTACCCTGGGAAGCTGTTTCCAGCCCGATGTCATGTGTTTCTTATTTATATTTTAAAAGCATCTTAATGCAGCAATTTTGAACTTGTTAAAACAGTTTAAACTTGTTGAAACAAATCGCTTAGGGATGACAATTGGTTTTTAGTGTTAATAGAATTATAACACTCTGAAAAATAAGATTACTCATAGACCTTGGAAACGACTGGCAAGTTAATTTCACAAAAAAAAAAAAAAAAAAGGAGTTAAACTGTGTTCTGAAAAAAAACAGAATTTGCTGAAGAACTGACATTAAACATTCTACAAAACAAAATCACTCTGTAATTAGTGACTAAAACCTTTCAGAAGTGACATCTCCCTGCAAGTAAAACATTTTTCACCTGTCTGATCATGAGTGTGGGATGGATGAAAAAAGCAGCTTTGTACTTCTCTGTTTTTTTCGAAACGTGATGGTTGCCACGCAGTAACAAGACAGTTATTGGATGGTGAGCCTCATCTGCTGTTTTAAAAAAGACTAAGAAAGATTAAGAAAGAATATTGCTGTGCTGCCACAGGAAGGTTACTGTTTCTACTAAATGAATATTACTGGTAATACTCCTGTGCCCAGCTGAGGATCAAAAGAGTAAATGGCTCCAGAACAAATCCTTCTTCTGCTCCCAAAGGCTGCAGTTTGGGAGAAGAGGGAAACCAGCGATACCAAAAATTGTCTATAAACAGACAACGAGCAAAAACGATCAGAATGATAGTTATGATTTCCATATATTGGTATTATATATCATGCATTATATACCTTATATCTCATATATGGATGCTGTTTCACAACGTGGCACAAAAGCCAACTTTTGGGCTTCACCTTTTAGGGTCCCAGCTCTTCTCGGCTGGAGCAGGCAGGAATGCTCCCCGCTGCAGATGCCGCAGGGCCGCGTGGCGGGCAGCGGAGCCGGCCGTGCCCGCTGGGGSCTTCACTTTGAAACAGACACCGTTCGACAGCGCAGCAGCGGCAGGCCTGGGTTCCCCCTCGCAAAGGAGAGGAAATAGTGAACATTTAATGCAGCAAAGAAAAGYGAGGCAGGGGTCTGTCACATCAGCGAGGACAGACAGTGTCACCGCACAGGCCAAATGTGCTGTTGTCCAAGTTAGGGAAAAGTGGGTGGCAGCAGCTGGGGTCCCAAACAACAGATGCAGAGATGAGAAATTGGAGTTGCCGACGTAAGAGGAAAAGCCATATCTGAACAGAGGATTCTGCAGGAGGTTTCTAAAAGTGAGGACCCAAAGAGTGGCTTGTGTTGGCTGGTCCATTACTGGCCTAAATGATGCGCACCGTGGTGGTGTTGGTCATGTTGATGCAGACATTGTGGTAAAAAATAAATAAAAACTAAGAATATATCTGGAGACTGTGTCCAGTTCTGGGCTCCCCAGTACAAGAGGGATGTGGAGCTGCTGGAGAGAGTCCAGCGCAGGGCTACCAGGATGATCAGGGGCCTGGAACATCTGCCCTATGAGCAAAGGCTGAGAGAGCTGGGCCTGTTCAGCCTGGAGAAGAGGAGGCCGAGGGGGAACCTGATCAGTGTGTATAAATACCTCAGGGGAGGCAGTGAGGAGGAGGGGGCGGCCTCTTTTCAGCGGTGGCCAGCAACAGGACTAGAGGAAACGGCCACAAGCTGAGGCACCAGAAGTTCCACAGGAACTTAAGGAAACACTTCTTCACAGTGAGTGTGACAGAGMCCTGGCACAGGCTGCCCAGAGAGGTTGTGGAGTCTCCTTCTTTGGAGATCTTTAAACCTGCTTGGACGCAGCCCTGTRCCCCGTGCTCTAGGTGACCCTGCATGAGCAGAGAGGTTGGACTAGATGAYCTCTGAGGTCCCTTCCAACCTTAAGCATTCTATGATTGTATGATTCTAATACTTTAATGGGGAGAGGAAGTTGCTTGGAATAAACCAAGTGAGTGCCTGGGGAATGGAACCTGAGGTACAGTCTAAATACCTACTTTGCCAGCAGACGTATCGGGAGCACGGGGCTGAGCGTGGGGCTGGCGAAGCCAGGCTGGCAGCGATCTGCCCCCCGGCGTCCTGCCAGCTGCAGGGATGGCTGCAGGGCACGCGGGGAGCCCCGCGGGCTCGGGCCACACGCTGCCTACCCTTGTGCCTCCAAGGACAGCACCACTCCGCGCCTCCCACAGCCATTTTGCACGGGTGAAATTTAAGTGGGACCTTCTGTTGCTCCTCTGCTTCCACAACCTCCCTGTGATGCTTCTCACGAGCAGGCAGCGACTTCAGAGCAGCAGTGACCTCGGCAGAAACTCAGCTCTTCAAAGAGGCAGAAATGAGGCAGGACCGTCCTGGCAGTACAYATAGCTACAAGGCAAAAGATTTCTCACTTTCTAAAGCATTGGTGCAATTTGCATTTGARGCGATCTGTATTTTGGGTTTGGCAGATTAGTGTGCAAAACAGGAGCTTCTGCATTTTTTTTTTCCCCAAATACTGTACTGGAAATATCCCTGTGGCTCTCCACTTATTTTTTTCTTTCTTCCTGAAAATAGGTCAGCAAAGAGAACATTTTCATAACACTTTAAATAAACTCTAAAAAAAGTCCTGAACATAAACTTAAAAAAGAAAACAGCAACGATGCCATATTTCTATAAAATACCTGCTTTATATAAAGCACCTTTTTGGAGCAAGAATCTTTACTGCAAAATTTCAAGCAGTTCTAATGCTCAGATTTATTTTGAGATATGATATTAATCTTTCAAGAAATAGAAGACAGAGGTTTGGATCCAATTTGCATGTACTGTTAATCAAGAACTGTTTCACTGAACTCAATGGGAACACGTTCGTATAAAAAGGTTTTGAATAAAATCATAATTTTAATTCCCTTCTGTGCTTTTGTTAACTATGGAACTTCTTTTATTTTTATATTCAAGCCACCAGTGAGAAAAGTTTCATCATCACCCAGGGGAAGATAATCGAACTCTTTTCCATTAAACAAGCCCTTCAGAGCGCGGAGCCTCTTTATGAACTTCACGTCTTGGCTGSCTTGCAATGTGCCTGCAGTATATTGCCTGGAGAGTTTATATGTGACAGCCTTATTCGTTATGGAATGGGTATTTCTCTGACTTTTACCTGAATCTACTGAGAGGGAGAGCTCTTGTAGGTGCTGCTGGGCATCTTCCTTGGCACAGCACGACGCAGCGGGAGCAGGGATGAGCAGCTCCGTGGCAGTACATTGGGACACATTCTTGTGTCCCTTGAATGTCTAACATTAAAGGTGTTCTTGCACATGACTGAACCTCTCTTTTTTTGCTCTCCAAAAGGGAGAATATCGCCAGGGAATGAGTCCTCCTCCCGGATCCGTGGTAAGCACCATCCCTGGATCCTTCAACCTTGCTTACACCGTCTCCAGCTGGTCCCAATCTCATGCAGGCACCAGGATCGTGCTCCGCAGACCTTGCCCCACTTGCCACCACCACCAGGCACCTTTTCAGACCTCAAATCGTACAAGTCAGGCGGGCAAGAGCCCTGGCAATTCATCTCATGAATGCCTTCACTGATACTCAGTTCTTCTGCACAGTCTCCTCTTGAGCTTTGCCCACGCTGCTTTTAAACAATTCAAAGTGGAAGCACGCACTTCTCCAGGGGCTATTTCTGCTAACTCCTRCTATTAGAATTTTTCCTCATATTCCCCTCCATCCTTAAATTATTCTTTATGTATTTGTTCATTCTGCTCAGTCCCTTTTCAGCTTAAACAATCTGCTTGTTATTTTAATGCTACAAATAGCATGAAGTAACGGAAGAACTTAAATTATAAGAGACGCATTTGGATTATCCATTTGTTTCTTAAATTGCCCGAAGGATTCCTATTTTATCCCTGAAGTCCCTTGATGTTAACGTTTCTTTCACTTCACCATCCTGATATTACATATATTTTTCATCTGCCTCAGAATTAGAGAGACCAGAAGTGATACCTCTGCTAATTCATCTTCACTTATACTTTCTTCATTCAGCCTGTCAGACACTACAGCGGAAGGGAGACAAAGCTGGAACATGACAAATAGGCCCTGTGATTGCTTCCAACACGCCACAAAAAAGTAGGACAAAATATCTTAATGTTTTCCTCTTTCCCTTCATCCTTCATTCGGCACAGACTTGCTGTCATTTATAAAGGTCACTGGCCTATGAAGCATCAGAGGAGGTGAAAACTTCTCCCTCCTCTCCAAGCAAGTGTTTGAGCTGCAGCAAGAACGCGAAGCCCTCGCTCTGCAACGGGTGCCTGCGGCCCCAGCTGGTCACAGTCAGCCTAACACAGCATTTAGGGGCTGCTACAGTTTAATTCTGCGTGTCCCAACACAACTGTCCTGCAAGCCAAATAAAATGGTGCTCTGCTGTAAATGTTTGAAACTGATGGCAATTTTTTGGCACCTTATCACTGCATTTTCTAAAGGTGAAGCAGTTTCACTGGAAAATGCAGCCATGGCAGCTTACATAACATATGTTTACATATTTACATAACATACACATCCAGCGTCCTCCCAAGGCCACGTATCCCAGCAGGTCCCTCTCATATCATATACTGTCCTTCTTCTCCAKCAGAATTCCTCATGGAGGAATGATTTAAGCGGCAAACAAGGCAGGAAGGAACCAAAACACAGCTACCAGTAAGAACCATAAAAGTTTTTCTTTTATCAACATATTTCAATTCCTTTACTTTGAAATTCTAGCATTCTCCTTCCTYAGGAAGAATTACAGAGAAAAAGAAGAAAAAGGAAATAGTTTTGACCCTCTGTGTCGGCAGTGGCTGAGCCCTGGCACTGCACGGGCACTGTCCTGGCAAAGCACTCAGCTGAACTGAAGTGCTTGACTTCAAGTGGTCGAGTAGCCCCATTTGACTCAGGAAGCCAGTCCAAGTGCTTAAAGCTGAGCGTCCACTGATACTCAACAGAGTATTCAGCTCCTTATACCCACTTGAGAGAAGGAACAGAAAGATTATTCTTTTTTTTTTTTTTAACTTTTTTTTTTTAAATGTGATTTTTTTCCTTTTTCTCATGATCATTTCTAGTCTCCAAGTTGGTTAAACCGTACAAGTTTAACTGAACTGTTCAAATTGACCCTGTTGATACGCTTTGGGGAGGGAAAAAGGAAAAAAAAAAGCTTTTTCAGGTTACGAAGCAATGATGCGTTTCATAGACTTCACCTTTGGAGCAGTGATTCAAGGTAATATCCTTGGAAAGGAAGGATGCAGGAGGAAAGGCAAGTAAATCCYCAGCTAATGGGAAGCCCTGAGGAAGATGCTCCTCAGGAGTCAGCAACAGGGGAACAGCTTTGCAGGACAGGAGCAGGGAAAGCAAGTGCTGTACCTAGTTTWTATATATATATATAGCACAGCCTCCTAAAGCAGGAGTTCCAGAGGCACTTTTGTGCCACAGAGTCATTTCACCYGTCCCTTTCTGTTTGGGCCACGGGTAAATGGGTCCCTCCCCCAGCAGAACACGGCAGTTGTCCGTGAGCCTGAAGGCTGAGAGATGATTTTGGGAGGAGAGCCTAGAGAGAAACCAGYGTGTGCCCTACGTGTCAGTAACGGGCCAGGCCTGTCTGCTGACCCTCAGCTTCTTCCAATTTATGTCAGCTTGTCCTAATGTCCACTTATGTCAGTTTGTCCTCATTTCCTAATGTCAGCTTGTCCACAACATCCTCTAAGCAAACATGAAGTGACCACAACCTAGGACCAACTGATGCAGAATTCAACCCTATGAGGATTACACACATGCTTTACTTACATTTTAAGTCTGAGCAGGGACTTTTTTTAAAGCCCCACTGCAAAGCAGGTACAATATTTGTTATTGGAACGGATTCCCTCACCCCGTTTTTGTCGTGGTAAATTCTAACCACCTTGCAGACAGCGAGGTCAGCTCTACCTCAGCCTGTCTTCGATGATTCCAAAAATCCTTGCATTTTAGGACTTGGCACTACGAAGATAAACCTGCATCATTTCAACAAAGACATTTTAGTTTCAAATTTTAACAAGAGGCAATTTTCTGAACAGTAAAATAGCTCGGTGGAGTTTAAAACAACAACAACAGAGGCAGAGCACGCTGCATTTGACATCCTAACACCTCACCTGAATTTATCTAGAGGAGACTGGCAAAAAACTTAGAGTCTGAATGCACTTGACACACATCATCATTCATGGTAATGTAGGAAAAGATAAAGCCGAGGATAATTTAAGGCAATTTAAACCACTGATGCTTGAGATTATCTGAGGCTCTTCTTAACCTACCCAGAAGCTCTTTGGATGAGATACAGCGAGTGAGATATAAAATCCTAACTTCAAGCAGAAGGGCCTTATTTTCTCTGGCCTCTTTCTCTAAGCACTAAGAGAAGAGAGAATGCACTTATCAGCAACAGGTATAAAGTCACTACAGGATGATTGCTSAAATTTTCACCACTGAATGGACAAGATGTTTTGATTGGCATTAAAACCTCATCCCAGAAACCAATTCATTTTAGTGTTCTCACAGTCATCAGCAATAGCTGCAGTGTAACAGGCAGTGACAAGAAATCTCCAAATAAGCACTAGTCCTTGACTGCATTTCAGTTCAGAGTAGCAGTGAGTCAGCTCTGCTGGAAAAGTACTGTTGAAAATACATTTGGCCAAAAGATCACACCAACCTAAGTATTTTACGGAAAGGACAGTATTTGTGCTGCCCTTGTTGTTGTTGTTGTTGCTGTACGYGTGTCCTGCTACCCCTCTCTGGTGGATTTTCACTTGTGATACGTGTGGATACCAACTCACAGCGTGGACTTCACTGCAGGATTAGGGCTTCTTCTCAGAGACCCACTGGTGCCCTGTACATGACACGGAGCATCCGTTATCATACAGTCCCATTAGGACTATAGAACTCAACCAACTGTGTAAAGTCCTCCCTCAGGCAGATATGTACCCCACAGGCAGGCTAAAACCCGTGCTTTAGCACAGGGACCTCTGGGCTGAAAACCTTCTCCATCTGTGTATAAAACAGCTCAAGAAAAACTGAGGAAGTTGTGGTGTTTCTGTTTTGCAGTCGGTGCATGTTGCAAGCAGATGCTCTCACTGGAATTAGTAATAAATAGGCACTGAAATGCTTTTGCACCTCTGGCTTAGAGTTAGTAAGGCCTAGCTCTTCAAAGGTGTTCAGCAGGACACCTTTGTGCTGACACTGTTGTGGACAGCCTTTGTAGCCATGAACTCAGGCTCCAACCCCCTGGTCTCACTTCAGAGTCAGCTAAAGTACCTTGGAGGATATCATCCTGTGTGCCTAGGTCCGGATCATGTAAGAATCCGTAACAAAACAGGGAAACTGAGCTCCACCTAAAACATAGGGGAACCCTCTAAGCATGGGACTATCGACCTCTCGAGTAGCTCATCCTCTGGCAAGGGCCCTTGCTGGGAGCACGGAGGGCAGAAAGGCAGAAGCAGGAGACTGGCCCTTCAGATCTTCTTGTTTCTTCATGCTGCTATTTTGCTCAGAGTATAATTCTTACTAAACATTTTTGCTCAGCTTTTCCCAGTTAAAAAAAATGACAGCAAACAACTGATTTTTAGCTGCAGTAACTCCAGCTTTCTTAAAATGCAATCATGCCTGTTTTAAGTATGTTCATCTATGAAAGTGTAATTATCTTGCTAATATGTACAAAAACAGCATTTGAGGAAAGGAAACAATATGGTAGCGTTTGACTAGGAATTTAGTTCCCAGCTGTTAATAACCTGCCCACCTTTCTGACGGACTTCAGAGTCTGTTATTTTTGTKCCTACAACAAACAGCAATTACCTCTGAAACCAAGTCCTGGGCCAAAGGAAGAAAAAGCAAAGAAATCCCAAACACCTAAACAACTCCCACAAAACACATATTCCGCATTGAAATCTGCTCCCTACAGCTCAGACATAAACTCTTTTTGTTATTTCGAAATGTGCGTCCTMCTGTATGGTTTCAAATCTTATTTACCTTTTTAAGAAGAAAATTGTTATGACTACCTTTTCAAAACTGCATTTTAGTATGTCTCCTACTGTTAAATAGATAATGTTAATTAGATAATAATAAATAATAATACATAATAAATAACAATGTTAAATATAAAATAATAAAGTAATCAGTGATTAACAATATAATATTTTCCTTCAGTTTTCCCAAAGCCATATCTTTTTGACAGACCAAGACTGTCTTATACTAAATGACAGTTACAAAGTAGTCTTGGCCCAGGCTTTCTGTTTATTGTGGTTTGCATAAAACACAACCTAATATTACATGAATTATGCCTATTGTCTGGGTATTCTTGACAGTTATTTAAATAGACATTATGGGGTATAATTTCCTAAAGCATTTGAATGATTGAAGAGTACAGGTCTAACATTCAAGAGAGACATACAGCAACTGAAATCCAATCAGACTTACCAATTCCTAATTTTCTATATTTCCATGCAAAACAGAAATTAAGCTTTTACTGTTCTTGTGGATTTTCCTCAAGAATTTGTTTTACTAAGATTTTACTTTAAGCAAATTGAAAACCATTAAAAAGAAATGCAATTACCTACTCCCTAAATTCTTTTTCTCTAACTGAATATCCCGCATGGTTCCACSTCCAAGTAGTACTCGGCCACTTCTTCACAAGAAAATTGGCTTTGCTGATCATCCTGAACATTAACTAACTTAAATGCCTATAAGGAAAAGGATAAGCCAAAGAAACAGGGCACCACCAGAACCTACCAGTCTTGCTTGCTTTCCTCATAGAGCCATCTATAAGTTTACATCACACTCCTGTTTATTGATTTCTCTGGCATGACTGAATTCCCCGGCACATGGAAGTCCCAAAAGCCGTTTGAAAAACTAGAGTTATGATTTCAAGTAATTAATTTAGCTTCTCCCTCACTTACTTTGCTAAAATGACACACGCCCAACACTAATGGAGCATGTACATTGTGTTAGAGCACCAGAGGGACCTGTTTTTTTTCCTCCCTCAGCATGTGACACTGTTCCCGGGCCCCTGAAGGTTGTTACATTAGTCAAATAAATCTTCCAGAAAGGTTATAATAACAATGCAGTCCACCATGCTCCCTTCCATATCATATTATTTACCTGCACCACTTCAGCATATTTGCTGAAGTAGAAGTGCTTTTGGACGAGCAGTTCTTGCTTCATCTGCATGTTTCCCAGTGGCAGACAGTAGGGTTTTTGTTTGGAGGTACTAAGGAGACAAGAATCATAGAATCACTTTGAAGCTGTCTGAAATACTCCAGGTCTCTGGATGAATTAAAACTTAGACCCAGAGCTCAGATTATTCAAGAACTATATCCTGACATAACATTATTGTGATACTTAACATGAATTTTAAGTGATACATAGCTGTGCGTTTAACCCCCTACAACAGTACACAAGGTCAGGACGTGCAGCTGCCACCAAGGGCCAGACCCTCTCCTGGGTCCTTCAGCCGCAGGAGAGGCTGGAGGAAGGAAAAACAGGAGTCCATCACACAGGGAAACATCAACACCCCCCCTTATGCTTGAGATATAAGGGCCAAAAAGAAGTAAAAGAGACCTGGGTTTCCACCTCAGAGCTGAAACATCTCACTCCTTCCTTGGGCTAAGAAGAAGCRAGGGTTTGCCCATGCCGCTCTTCATTTCCAGGATGCATTAGAGGATCTGCACTTAGCCCTTCCAGCAGGTACCCAGGGCACGAGTTAGCCTCCCTTCACAAGGCAGGGGTATGAAGGYATGTACAGAAACAACTGAAATCGCCTGCAGGTGCAGACACACATGCACTTTGTAACGCACCAGGGTAAGACAAGCGAAGAACTAATGACTGAGATGATTAAAATGGTAAGATGCCAAGGAAAATAGAGCAAGAACATAAATAAGATTTCCTCCCAATGGCATAAAGAAAACAGTAGAATGTGTTAGGGTCAGAATTTTGGATTTGTAAAAATCAGGCATTTACCTTTCCATGTAAAAGATTTTTGTAACTTAGATTTGAATATTTTCATAGGACCAGGAAGGGCTGAGGCTAGAAGGGACTTCAGGGGGTCAACGGGTCCCAAGCTCCATGTGCTCAAAGCAGGATGCTCAGGACCTCATCCTGCTGAGCTTTCCCAGGCAGAAAACACAAATGCCAGTCACATTTTCACTGCTCCATCTCAACAAATGAAAAACACCAATAATCAGCAAAGTGTATCCATGTTTTGAAAGCTCCTTTTAAAAAGTTTCTTCAAGTGATGTAATTAACAGTTGGCTTTGTTGGCTTCCTTTAATATTCTTTGTGAAATCTGGTTCTCAATGATCTTGATGTAGATTTAATGCTAAAAATCTATCTAGAGATGCTGACCTTATAGGCAAAAGGGCGTGACATAAGCAAGCAGGATCTTTCCACTGATTTTGGCAGGTTTTAGGTCTGAACAGGTCCCAGATCTTTTAAGCAGGCATAGATTCATCTCATCTGCATTTGACTGAGATTATTTGCCAAGGCAATTATGAGAAAACAGTTTTAATATTTAAATTAGTCAAATGCTTAATTATGAAAGTGCTGAAATAAGAATGCTCAGCTTCACTGCACTTCAATGGCTTGTAAATTGGCAACTAGCTGTAAATTAACTCCTGGATTTCTTTAGGTTAATCAAATCAGATTTAATGATGTCTTTGAAATCCACAGATTAAAGATATAAAAGCACGCATCATTGCATGTGGGGGGACTACAGTGATAGTTGTTAATTTCTATTTTATTCTCTTTTAGTCTTTGTTCTTTTCATGTAAACCTGTAAAAAAGCATAAAAGTACAGTATTTCTGGGAGGCAGGTATTTTTACGATGTTAAAGCCCTGATCCTCACTTCAGAAAAAAAATCAACAGGACCCYTGCTTTCACTGCTTTCACTGCTTTCACTGCTTTTTTCRTCACCATTTCTTGCARAGAACTTCCATGTTCCTCKTCTCTTTATTTCCCTTTATGTAGGCTTCCTATCACTGATCCGATTGCATTTTATAACATGCAAAACATGGAACATGACATTTCTATTTGTTTACTTATCAAATTTTCCATCCAGGAGACAATGTAATAAATCACTAGATACAGTCATCAAACATTTGTATTTCACCTAGCTGTGCAGAGAGAAAAAAAAATAAAAGTGGATTTTTATAAAAAGAACAATTTCTAAAAATCTGTTAGGTATAAATAAGGACAAATGACTTGATTCAAATAAAAGAACTGGTAAATATCTGTCTATAGATTGAAATACAATGTTTTAGGAACTGCATCTCAAAAAACTAATGGATTCCTGGATGTGTAAAACTGTGCTTTTTTGTTTGTTTGTTTGTTTATTCAAGAAAATATAAAAGAACGTGAAGGACTAATAAATCCAGGTGCAGATTTAAGGCATGAATTCAAACCCTGCTCTGAAAATCATGTCCAGCTGACACAGCCCCAGGTACCTGGTAGGAGTTTGTTGGGTGGATGCAAAGGGAACTGCTTCCTCCCCTTCCATTTTGTCAGCCGCATTAATCATTTTGCTTGTAAGAACGCCAAATATCACAATAAAAGCAATTTGCACACACATTCCCTTTTCTGCTTTTGCAAAGAATTGTTGATGCTAATCTAATTAGAAATTGATGTTTTCTTCTACTTCAGTATTTCCTAATAATAATTAAAGTTTAGGATAAGATTTCCATGGAAATTCAGTTCTGTTTAAACATGTTTATTATCCACTGAAACAAAACTGTATGTTTCAATGAAGTTCAGTCAAAAAAAATCCATCCCCAAAACCCTAAGATGATTGTTCTACAGGGCAGGCAGATATTGCGAGTGAAAAGCCAGACATTTTATAAACATTCCTCTGAAATTTTACAGCTTTTCGTTTATTTAAGAAGTCTGAATTTGAGCAGGAAACAGCCAGTTCTCTGTGGGAGGAAGGAAAGACCTTTGTGGCAAAAAAGGGCTTTAATTCCCCACAGATAAGAGCAACATTTCACTTAAGAATTCAAAAGAATCTGCATCAGAGTGGTCTGTGACACCTTCTCCCTGCAAAGGCTGCACTGCCTTCCACCACTTCAACATGACACGGAAAAAACCCAGCTGAAGCTCTGAAGCATCCAAGAAGGTAGAATGTTTTCAAGTACCCCTTTGCAAATGTATTTCCCTGTTTTGGGCAATATCTTCTTTCCAACATATGGTTCCATGGCTAGAACATTCCCCAGGGAAACGGTGAAGGTGCTGCTATCCATTCAGAGCATAAAGGGAAGTTAAATTCACCCCTTTTACAATCTATGAACAAGTTTTTTTCTTATTCCTCTCATACAGAGTGCAGATGGACTTYGGCTGTTACTATGCTCTGGAGGAGACCCATCCAAATTATTAAGAGATAACAAGTTGATCTGCTCTGTACAAATGCTGCAGAAAGACACGAGCCCAGATGTGGACAGGCTAGATACTGGCTCAACTGGCTCCAGGTTCTGACTGAGCAGTGACTTTCTAGGTCTTGGTTTCCAGCACTTGGCAATCACCTGCATCTGAAGGTTATTGGGCTATTAAAGTACTTTTGCACAGCTTACTTGGATCAGTGACCAAACAGGGGAGATGGAGTCTCACTGCTAGGGTTATCCTGGGTGGTATCAGAAAACGAGGCAGGAAGCTTGCAGTGATTTGCTTCAGCTGGGATYGGGCCAGATGTCCAAAATAAATGAAAAAAATGGCTTGGTTTAAGTGTAAATAATCACACACACATATAATAAAACAGCACAGCTCATCACTATTCCTGGCCATAAGCAGCCATCTCCCTAGGTAGTCTTTCATCTGCCTTGCAGCTGCATGTCTTAGCATAGCAATATGAGCACTCACTGCTCGGTAGCCCTTCATGTACTGCAGCCCTCCGCCTGCTCAAACAAGACACACCTCTGATCAAAATTGGGCTGCACAGGTGGTTTCCCTGTAGTAGCATGAGACAATTTATCGCTGACTACAAGAATATTTTCAGAGAGCAAATTCTCTCCTCCCTGGCTTTCAGCCAGCAAACTTTGGTGATGTTTCTTTCATGGAGTTCAAGGGAAAACATTTATCCCGATGTGAAAAATATTTCCCTCTCTCTTTTGCTTTATTATATTTAAGAAGAGCTGAATTTCGAAAACATTTGTCTTGGGTAGGCAGTGAGCAGGAATATTAAGCAGCCTGTGACTGTTACCAGCTTTCTTAGCCATTTGTAGTTTACTGTCATGCACCATCCTTGCAGAGAAAGACCATTTCAGAACAACATAATATGATCATCCATATTTTTTTAATCTGCAATGAGGTCCAAGCTGTTTTCCTCTATCTCCCCTTATCCCTGTTTTTACAGCTGTGCCTACAACAGAATAAGCAAARCCTATATTGCCAGATAAAAGCTCAGTCAGAAGAAAAGCAAAGCTATTGGGAGGCACCAGATACTACCTGGTTGTGCACAAACGTCCCATATCCATGGTCTGTTTTTCAGCCATCTGGTCTTCATTTCTCTAAAGAAATTCTGGCCCTTCTGCAGAGACAGTAGGCACTGTGGTGGAGGAAGGATGTTTCTGTGGTCAAGGCAGATGGTTTTGCAAGTCTAGGTCCCTCCATCTCTCCATACAGCCCTTCCTCTGGGGGACCAACATGGCATTTTATGTTCCAGCATTTACGCAAGCGTCTCATGTAAAAGAACCTACAAGAGAGATTATCTGTTTTCCTCTTAACCTCCGAACGTATGATCAAGTCTCACCTCTCCAGCTCCAGCACAGAAACACCTACTAACATCACCTTTCTGGAGCTTCTGCTTTGCCTTTTAATGWCCTGCGACACGTGTCTCACAGGCATAACATCAATGTACTGCCAATGTCCTTCTTCTATCCTTCTTCCTAAGGGGTCCAACAGGTGTAAGCTGGAAGCATTTTGAGCATGGAATTACACCCATCTAAGGGCTTGTGAAGGATCAAGCCGCATGGTGCCTAAGATGATGTCTTAGGTCCCACTGAAATGCAAATATCCACTGAATAAAGGTGATATTTCACTCACTCCACCACTCTTAGTGGTGGCCAGCGATAGGACAAGGGGCAATGGGTACAAGTTGAAACACAGGCAGTTCCATCTCCATGTGAGGAAGAACTTCTTCACTGTGAGGGTGACAGAGCMSTGGMACAGGSTGCCCAGGGAGGCTGTGGAGTCTCCTTCTCTGGAGGTCTTCCCAACTGACCTRGATGCCGCCCTGTGCCCCRTGCTCTGGGTGTCCCTGCTGGAGCAGGGAGGTTGGACTAGATGATCTCTAGAGGTCCCTTCCAACCTCAACCAGCCTGGGATTCTGGGATTCTGTGATAAAAAGAGGTTAAACTTGCCACAGTGYGAGGGCTGCTGCCAGCACACGGAACAACTCTTGCCACCCGTACTGTCCAGGGAGAGTGTGTGAAAACACCATCCTCCATAGGTGGGTACTGCCGGGGAGGTCAGCCTTTTCCGACTGCAGGTTTCAATGTGCAGGTTGTGCACGTTGRTGACACAGCCCTTTGCACAACCAAACC
The DNA here is from genome assembly GCF_003342845.1 of Nothoprocta perdicaria. Lineage (NCBI taxonomy): Eukaryota > Metazoa > Chordata > Aves > Tinamiformes > Tinamidae > Nothoprocta > Nothoprocta perdicaria. The sequence continues at coordinate 808,176 of NW_020455116.1, forward strand.
TGCCGAAGAGCCTTCCCACGGCCTTGGGCCAGCCTTGCCCCTGCCCCTCCAGGTAAGAAGGTGAGCGTGTCAGCGGGGTCGCTGCCGAGCCCCCCAACTGCTGCTGCTGCTCATACACAGCCCGAGCCAGATGCAGACTGCTAGGCAGCACGAGGGATTCAGATTCAAAAAGCTTTCGAGCTTCTTTTCATGCTGAAGGCAGAAATTGAAGATATTAATTGCACTGCTTATAGCTTCAGCCTCTTCATCTGAATGAGATGCTTTGTGATTTCCATAAACCCCAGGAGTATGATGCTTGAAGCTGAAATATATTTCCTGACAGATTGACAAATAGGGCAGATTTTTTTTCTTATTATAGCTATTGGAATTGAAAACACTACCACAAAGAGATGCCAAAAAAGACTCTTYTTATACATAAGGGTATTGTTTCCAGAAATGCTTTGAAAGATTTTCTCCATTAATATTCCTCCTTTTTGTCCCACACAGGAAAGTTATTTTCTTAACTGATTATATATTGCATAAAAAACAGTGTAATCCCTGAAACCACTGAGGATGGTTTGTGTAATGGAAAGGGCTTCATTCTGCCATCGTTCAACACTGAGGTAAATCAGAAGTAACCGTGCTGAAGTCACGCTGTCTGAAGGGTGCAAGAGAGATCAGAACTGCAGCCAGATGTTTTTTCAAAGAAGTACTCTGGGAGATACTGGTCTTACTGTATTTCACTAGTACACAAATGATTAATGGTAGAATCATATGCCATCTGTTGACGCTAATTATATGAAACGTTTGTAATAAAGCCCAAAACTCGGTGTGTTGTTTGTTATACTCCTGAAATTCAGGCTGTTATTATGGAAGTTATTAAAGCCCATGAATTTTTAGACTGGAGGATGGGATCCTGCCATGAAGGAATCTGGGAGAAAATGACACATTATTCATTGAATCAAAGGAAATTTAATGTGAGCAACATTTTTTGTTTGTTTGCTTGTTTTATCATTTAGGTTTTTYTTGCAGGAGGCTGGGCCTATGAATGAAACTCAATTTGAAATTCAGATGATAGGCAATGGAGTGAACCTCTGCACAACAGAAACAACAACAACAAAAACAACAACAACGGGTTCTTGTATGTCCCTTGATGATGTACTGTCAATTATCAATGGTTTTWTTCAAAGCAATATGTGAATGTTTAGTCTCTTGATGATATACTGTCAATTATCCATAGTTTTACTCTAACAGTGTGTGAAAGGGTATGTCAACGCACATGTCAACACACAGGTATGGGACAAAACTGTCAGGACAAAAAATGAAACCAATCACATTTCCTTTACCCTTGTAGTGAAACAGCACCCAGTTCTGAACCTTTCCTGCCTGAGGTATGTCCCTTTTCTCCTGTCATTTCAAGTTAGAGAGACTATAAATTCCTGTTAGCCAGAAGGAGAAGAACTTCCCAGTATGACCACTCACTCCACTGGGAAAAGACTCACCTAAGCAGGACTAATATGCCACCTTAATTTTGAACAATACCCTGGTTTATCTAAGTTATATTGGTGGCCCTTTCTGAGCAAACTGAAATTTCATGGATATAGGGGTGCTTAAAGACACSCTTGTTGGCCTCTTCCTAAGGACATGGGCAAGGGACTCCCCTCTGTGCACAGAGTAACCTCATCTCAGCGTGCTGCTATTCTGCCTAACTGCTATAAATGGGCTGAGTCAATCCCTACACCAATAGCAACACAAATACATGGAAATAGAAAGCAGGTGGCTTGTTTTCATTTAATTTGTGTGTGGTTGTAAGGGAAAGCTACTCCCATTTACAAGGCATATATGATATAGCAGACAAATTCAAATGGTCAGCTTTTAAGGCTTTCATTCTTTCATTGGCAAGCTTGAAAAGAGGGTACACACTATTGCTTTTGACTGAAAAGAGGATCCAAACCCTATCACTTTTGCCAGGTAATGAGAGAAAGTACCTGGGAGCAGAAGTAACCCAATGAATAGGAAGGGTCATGCAGGAAGGGCCAGAAGATCAGGGTCTGTTCACAGCTCTGCTATCTGTACTTCAGACTTTTCCACCTTTAAAGTGAAGACGATAATGCTTAACTGCCAGCATAAAATATTTTGTGATCTATAGCTGAAAAGCACGCTGTAAGTCTAAATATTATTTCAGTATCTTCTTCCCACCCACTCAGCAAGTAAAAAATGTAAGTTATGGAAGCGATGCGATAATTACTATACAGAGGCTGAGCTCAGAAGTTGAAGGCTTATGTTATAGCTCATTACATATAATGCATCTCAGACACTACGCCAACGAGCTTGCTATAAAAACCCAACGGAACAGGTACTTAGGAGGCTAAATAGCCAGGGATGGCGCAGCACAGTCGCCGTCGTCCTGAATGAGCCACGTGCACAAACGTCACGTGGGCTGCGGAGCCTCGCAGCGCACGAAGGCCCAGCTRCAAAGCCCGAAGGCCGCTCTGCTCTTGGAGCCCCGGGGGGCGAGAACCCTCCACATCTGGGCGGGTTGTGGTCAAGGCTGCGCGTACGGGCGCCCGCGCCGCCACTGCTTGGGTTGCGTCTAGTTAGAGCTAGASGAAAYGGCCACAAAGTGACGCACCGCAAGTTCCCAGGAACTTAAGGAAAAAATTCTGGACAGTGAGGGCGACARAGCCCKGGCACAGGCTGCCCAGAGAGGTTGTGGAGTCTCCTCTGGAGATCTTCCCAACCCACTTGGACGCAGCCCKGTGCCCCGTGCTCTGGGTGACCCTGCGTGAGSAGGGGGTTGGACTAGATGACCTCTAGAGGTCCCTTCCGACCTTAAGCATTCTGTGATTCTATGATCAGGAAGGCAAACAGTTAAACAACACTTTATTTTCCCAGAACTTTAAAACCAGCCTCTGATTTTCTTTTCTTTTCTTTTTTTTCTTTTTTTTTCTTTTTTTTCCTAAGATGCTTTATAATGCAATTAGAGAGCTCCTGGAGGCACTAATTGGATCATAAAGTGCCTTCTTCATGTTCCAGCTGAGAAGAGAGGAAAAAAGGATCACTTCATGTCCTCTTTGCACCTGCTAAGATGTTTGTGAGACACCTCACAATTAAATTATAAGCACCTAGAGGAGACTTCAAATTACAAACCACAGAGCTAGAACCTTAGCTCAGACAGCGAAATCCACCAACTTCGCTTGCCAATGCCCATATCCAGCTCCAGGCACTAACGGGAATCCTGGCATGGAAAAGGGCCCTTGTTTTTCCTGTGGCCTGAGGTCTGCAATATTCTCTTCTCAAAACTGTGTTCTAGCTATATCCTAGACTAACTCTGRTTTCTTGCTGAGCATACAGTATCTTTTCACCATCCCGGCCCAGGAGGGAGCCTGACAGCARGTACAACGTTGATGGGTCTTATGACCACAAGCACTTCTTGGGCAGTGAGTCCTGCAATGACCTGCCAGGGGAGGTGAAGAGGTGGAGATGGTGGAGGCTTCCTCCTCCGTGGAGGCTGGCATGGGGCTACCATGATGTGGTCTTAGTGGTGTGTCTGGAAGCTGCACGAGGACAGTACAGCCCCCAGTACCCACAGGGCACTGCAAGGGTCAGGGAGCCAGGGACACAGACAGGCAGACGTCTGTGTGTTTGCTGTGCTGCTCCCTCACACATTCTCACAACGGAGTAGATGATGGTTTTCTAGTTTCTACAGTGTAATAAGCCAGTACCAAATCAGCTGGGCACAGTGCCTAGACTGGTTAGGAAGCCACTGGTTTTCTTTGCTTCTCTTCTCATGTCTGTCCACATCATTCCGCATCCCAGCTGCATTTATGCTTGGTAATCCTCTTTAGCATAGGGTATCAAGAGATCTCTGAAATCAGTGTACTACTTTGGGTTTTAGGTAATCGAGCTGTAAATCAATACGGGGAAAGACAGTCTATTGAGTTTCTAATCCCACAATACAAATACACACAAACTCTGGCCAGTCAAGGAACAGGCTGCAGCTCATAGAAAGCCCAAGGGGAATGAAATGCAGGGGAAAGCATCACCACTAAGGTCAGTGTCTTTCCAGACACCATGGTTTGTAGAGGAACCATAACCGCATCAACACACATGAACACATGCTCTTGCATATATGACTGAACTGGAACTTTGCAATGCATTGGGCTATTTCTGGTTTTATCTTACACAAATTACTGATCAGAAGGCAGCTTTGACTGTAATTTAGAGAAGCATTTATGTTTTAAGTTCCTAAATGCCTGTGTGAATTACAGCCTTATCAAGATTGCCTTTCAGTTTCTAAATGCACATGTGAATTCAGGTCTTTCTGTTCAGGTAGCTCCTGGATTTCTCCATGGAGACTGCCCAAATGATCCTTCCTTCTCGTAGTAGCTTTTGGATTATGAATGTCTGTATGGAATGACAGTGGAGGGCTCATGAAATTAAGAACCAAGAACACAATTCTGAGCGCTATATATGTAAACTGCAATTTGACCTTGTGCAAAGAGGGTGTAAAATCTCTAAGGCCTCTGTTCCTTCAGGTCACTCAGTCCTGCTCAGTAACATACTCTGACCTTTGTCAGGTTGGTGGCTTTTTGCAGCCTTTCTTCAAACTCAACAGGCATCACTGGAGGTTTTATTCTTTCAGCTTTCAACACAAAGTTTCTTCTTATTAAGTAAYATAAATATACTTTGCACAGTTTGATTTTGCATAAATAACATTCTGTAAAATTATGTGCACATATTGTTTAACCTGGATCATCCCATTTCCCACATCCTGTGTATTTTTCTTTAAAACAGTTATTAATTATGGCTTCTGTGTGTTGACTGTTCTGCTAGTTATATCAACTTACACTATGGCATTTATTCTTTTTCTTTAGAGTGTTTTAATAAGAAACTGTATGATTTCAAGCTAACATATACTATCACTTTTTCTACTAGAAATGGACTATAGGCTCTTCTCTACCCATTCTGAAGTGAGGGACTCAGCTGCAGTGCATTTCTTCATCTCAGGCCCACTGGGAATCCACGTAAATCACGCRGCACCACTGATGCAATCTGAGTCACATCTCCACTTTGAGTGGGCTGCGAGACCCACCACAAACACAGCTAAAATGAGCTACTGTTTTGAAGCTGATAACCCAAACTGAGACACACATACATATAYTCTGGCACTCTGGCTACTACAGAATGCAGCTAGTCCAGAAAAATGAAAACATTCACTTTTTTTTAAAGGAAAAAAAGATTTTTTTTCATGATTTTTTTTTCATTCATTAAATGAATTTTTTAAAGGAAATTCATTTCCTTTACAGAAAGCTGAAGACCTCAAGGCAAAGCCTGTTCCAGCCTCTATCATATGACAACCTCTGGAGGAACCTTAAAACTTCATGAAAAAGACAGGAAWGTTATTGCTTCCTTCCCATCTTTGAGCCCTACTAAGGGTACAGACAGGTTCAAACCACTTTTACTTAGGCTCACAGTGCTCTGCTCATAATGCTGTCTCAGCGTCTCCCCCTGCTAACCTACCTGCCACCCTTCCCATCAGAATGCAAGCTCCATGTGGCAGAAACTATTTTAAAGTTCTCTGTACATCGTACACAGGAGGCCTTGAGGGGTGAGGGTCGCAGGAGCGACCAAGTGTCATCATGAGTGCACCCCATTGCTTAGGAAGAAGCCTTGCTAGCAGTGCCACAAATAGTCAGAAGGAAGAAGCATTGCCTTTGGAAACCATGGTGYATCTTCTTACCTTATTTCTGTGCTGCTGCTTACATGATTTTCAGCTCCCACGTTCAAGACATTGCAACAGCCTGTGAAATAAAATAGAAGAAATAATGGAATGAGATCTGGGACAATATCCATTTAATTTCTCTGGAATGCTGCAATAGGTACTGTGAAGACAATAGGTACTGTGACAGTATAATCAACAGGGTATTCAAATAACCCTGAAGCTCTATCAAGTGTAATTTTTAATACATTTTTTAAATTTTACTATAGTATTTATGAGATACATATTCTACTGAATATTTTCCTTTCCCAACCCACMTTTCTCAGCTTGTCAGTCAAAACATATAAAAGCAAGGAAGTTAAAAAAGAACATAAGCTATATTTTCACTTGGTTTTGGATCAGCTTTAGTGGAAAGAGCAAAGAAATTAGTGTTAAGAGTCGGCTGACACAACATACAACTAACATTTGCTTGTAGGAAGGGAATCACGGTACCGTTAGGGTCCCTCTTCTCCGAAGCATCATGCTTTGTGACTGCGTAGGAGGAAGGAGACTTGACACTGGCAGATCCACTGATCATGCTTATCCAACCACTACCATTTCTCACTGGAAAGTAAAAATCCTACCTCCTTTCATTAACCAGGTCTGCCTAAAACAGAAACGTTTCTGCACAGGCTGTTTAGCTACATTGCAAAATGACATCTGACTTCACTAGGGACACTATGACACTCTTCACTATATTCACTAGAAACTATGACAACTAGGAAGGATCAGAGGAAGGTTCCTGCTATTGGCCATGTCAATAGCATGTCAATGGMGTCTTCTGGCCCGTGTCCCACCCACCCTGCTCTGGAGTTAACTGCAAGAGCAAATCAAACAAAAATTGTCACGCAGCTACCACTACTTTACCCTCTGGCCGCTTCAGCAACTGTTTGTAAGGAAATATTTTCTCTGTGATAATTTTTTTATAAAGACTGAAAAAAAAATATCTGAAGAGTTTGTCCTTCCCTGGAGTGGGAAGGAGTCTCTCTGGTGGATAAAGGCAACTCTTTTTGCTCTATAAATTGCAGCTATTGTTTAGCTGAAGTCTATTGCTTTGATTTTGGATCATAGAGGGCAGGCAAGAGACTGATGATTGAAAGAGCTAGACAAGATTAGAGAAAAAAATCAATAAATGTATAAACAAAAAGAGGTTTTCAGACTTTAATCAGGTGATTTATAGCACATTTTGTGCCTCCTTTTGCATTAAAGTTGTTAACTTAGTTTTTACACAAGTGAGTTGAATACACTTTGCTTTGTCTTCTGGAGTGCCTTGCACAAAGAATATAAGAATAAAGATCTTGTTTAGCATATGAATTGAAAACATATTGAAAAAAAAAGGGGGGAGGGAGAGGAATTTTAACACAGGAGATGAATAACACATCACAAAATGAGTTGTACATCCACAGAATGATTCCTGGCATGGTGGCTGGGCACAGGTTTGAAAGTGAAATGCCATTCTCCTTTGCAAAAGGAGACGCTTTGCAAAAAAAAAGGCAGCAGCAGAGAACAGTTTGCAAATTAGAACAGCAACCTTTGATTATATGAAGTTGAAGGGAAATTAGAATCGGCGCTGCAGGGGCAGGAAAACAGATAGAAGAACTAGTTACTAATGACTTTAGGAAGTTAGCATTAGCAGGTCATTTACTATATGCACAGGTCTGTAAAGCACTATCCATAATATCGTCACAGGAACAACCTCCTGGGGAACTTCGATCCATACTCTACAGTGGGAGCATAGAAATACAGAGCAACCCCAATGAACAGCTGCTCCACATCTCATGTTTTCACATGAGGTCTGACCTAAACTCCCTTGAAATTTATGGGAATTCTTCGAGTGATTTCCATGAGTTTTGGATACAKCTTGGGGAAAAAACAGCATTCTGGCCCGCTGTTTGGAATCTGATGCCATCTATCTGAAAATTGTTGTTAGGAAGAATCCCAGCAAAACTGTAGGAACCAGAGGTATCGGAGCAGGCTGCCCTCCGATAAGTCAGTGGCTTTCTGTGCACTGACAAGGGCAGGCTTGTAAGCAGGCGGGCACTGCYGCTGAGCCTCTGCAGGAGCAAAACTCCTAGAAGCAGAAGGCAAGCTGGAAATGCAGGGAAGAGAGCGGTCCTGTCCTGACCTTGAGGACTTGGGAGCCCTGCAGCAAGCACCGCGTGGAGCCACGGCCGCTCAGACAGGCAGTAACGTTACRTACGTCGCTGTGCGCTGAACGGGGCAGCTCTGCAGAGAGGGTCGCGCCAGATGGGCAGCTTCTGCTCCACAGCATGGAACCTGAGATTCGGATCATCCCACCACACTCCCCTTCCACTCTGTGCTTGAAAGGATGGAAACAGCAGGAATTTATCTGGATTATCTAGTGTTTCAGAAACTCAACTGTCTTCAGTGTGAAACACACTGCTGAGATAAACATGTTCCTGCTAGACCCCTCGTGTTATTTTGTATTTCTAGTTAAGTCTCTCTGATGTTTCAGCGTGGCCTACGCTGCTTTACCAAACGGTGCTCTTCTGCATGCTCCTCCTTGCAGAGCTTTCCGCATGTGATACTGCCAGCCAGGAATGGCTCCTTATGGTGCTTGCAAAATCTGTAATTAGAAGCACATCTTTTTGGAGCTAAAATATGTCCTATTGCTTTTTATCTCATGTATATTGCTTTTTGACAGGTTTTCCCTAACAGCTAACTGGAACCAAAACAGTTGGGATAATATGGGAATCTTTTTCTCATGCATCGGATATGTCATTTTGCTTGTATTATTTTGTGGATTTGCTAGGCCCAGGTGGGCTCTTTCTGCCACTGCTCTTATAATACTCTTAGTGACTCAGCTTGCTCCTCTCTCCGTGCCTGGGGCCCAGAGTACGGGTTCCCCAAGCGTTTAGCAATACTTGGCCGGGGTGAAACTCAGATGGGAGCGCATACGGATACAGCTGCCGTCTGGAAGCGCCGGGGGCCGATGGGCAGCTGAAGGCAGCAGCGTGAGCGGCTCAGCCCTCTGCGATCCCCAGGTCCCCTGCATCGCCCACCATCTGCTGCAAAATGTCTCAGAGCATCAAACYGGGCATTTGCTCTCCTTGCGGCAAGCGCAGCCTGCAAAGCCTTTCACTGCCAAGGTAAAATATGCTGCTCCAGTCACAGACCATCATTTTGTAGTCCACTGAAAAGTACAAAGAATTTGGTGTAAATTACAGAAAAAAAAAAAAAGAAAAACAAGTGCAGTTCTGTTGAGCCATAATGCCRAGCAGATTTGCCCAGGTATTCAGCACACTGAACAGATGCTGGAATGCTTCAAGCTCTCACCAGTGCAAAGCATGGTGTGAAGACTCAAGTAAACCTCCCTACCCCACCACTGCTCTCTTCCATCTTCCCCACCTTTGCAACCTGGAAAGCTGCATGTGACTCCCCACGTCTTCCCTCCTCTTTAACCAGACTCACCACACTTCCACATTGCTAAGAGGGAAGCCTGCAAGGAGCAGCGTGGCCAGACAAGCAGGCAGGGCTAGGTTTGCTACTGCTACTCCCTGAGCAGCAAGGTGCAAGGCAGGCAAGGCAGAGATGTGGTCATCTCTGTAATTTCAGGCAGGGCTCCAGGAAAAAAAGCTATTGATTTCATGTAGACTAACGTGACAAGGTACCCGTTCACTGAGTAAGCATGGGGCTTTGGGAAGAAAAACACAAGAGTCGTGAGAAAGGATAGGCCTCGTTTATATATTGACTTTTATTTAAAAGGAAAAGTTATGGTAATGAGGCTTCTGTGTTTTRCCCAAAAAGCAAACTTTGCCAATTAAAAATTAATTAATGAATTAATGGGTTATATGAAACTTCCCAAAAAGCAAATAAAATAACAGCATTTAAGTTCAATTTAATTCATTCCATTTTCTGTTTCAATGAGAATCCATTAGGGAAGTAATAGGTGGTGTTTGCTGGGAGAATTCTCATGAGGCCCTGAGCTTGCACAGCCAGCGCCGGCCGCGGCAGGGCCTCGCCAGCACCACAGCTGCATGACGGGGAGGAGAAGGCAGCACGGGCTGCACACAGCGCCCGCAGGGCCGCCCAGACCGCGGGCGAGATCTGTCTTACAAGGAAAGACTAAGCGAGCTGGGCCTCTTTAGCCTGCAGGAGGTTGACAGGGGATCTGATCAATACGTGTAAGTACCTGACGGGAGAATGTAGGGAGGAAGGGGCCAAGCTCTTCTTTGGGGGTGGACAGTGACAGGACAAGGGGTAATGGGTACAAACTGAAACATGGGAAGTTCCATCTCCATGTGAGGAAGAACTTCTTCTCTGTGAGGGTGACAGAGCCCTGGAACAGGCTGCCCGGGGAGGTTGTGGAGTCTCCTTCTCTGAAGGTCTTCTGAACCTGCCTGGATGCCACCCTGTGTCCCATGCTCTGGGTGTCCCTGCTGGAGCAGGGAGTTGGACTAGATGATCTCTAGAGGTCCCTTCCAACCTCAGTCTGTGATTCTGTGTGATTCTACATTGCTTTAGACAAACTTGGCAGAAAAGGTTGGCTCCAAAGTAAGATCTTCTCCAAGTTGCAAGGAGCTATCACAGCAGCTTCTAAAATACTTTTCTTCCACTGATCAGGGTTTCACTGCTCTTGATGGTGCTGTTCACAGTAAAGATCGCCTAGGACTTAGGATTCATTTTACCATCACGTAGGTTATCTACGAGGTAGACCCTATGAGGAGATTTTTTGTGTCACTTATGAACTGTTTCCCACACTAGAAGGTCTGAAAGGCCTGATCCAGGGCACCATAAGGAGTGTGAGTCACCCCGTATAGAGAGGGCTACAGCCTCCGTTTGCTTCTTAGCCTGGGCCAGCCTGTGCCTTGMAGGAAATCAGAATAAACCAAATACTCTGAACTTGTTCTTGCTGGGCAGCATCAATCAAACCTTCATATGAATATAACTACACTTAATTTGGTGCCAAAGTCTGTGAAAGTGAAAAGTGAAGGAAACACAGGTAAGACCCAGGATCCTGTAACAGGCTCCGCMATTCGCTCCTTATGCTCCCTTCACAATAGTTTCCAGAGCACTTTTCCACTTAATATGCAGATACAGAAATAAATTGTAATTTCAGCTTAAATGAGCGCTTCAGCCTGAACCCAAGCAAGTACCTGTCTGACTGGCAACCCAACAAATCTTCYGTGGGAATTGCTTTCCTGGCTGTGCCGCTTGTTCCAGGAGCAAACTGTTCCAGACTTCAAGATAAGCTGTGAAATATCAAGCTGACCTCTTTTCTTCAACTGAATTGGAAGAGAGGAAATTAATTTTGGTTTATCTGTGACTGGAGGAAGATGCAAATTTCAGTATTTGTTCTGGATTTTTACTATGGTTCTCCAGTGAAGTTAAAGGGAGAAGGAAAAAGGCTTACTCTGTTCTGGTCAATTAATTTTTTTTGGCAAAAAAAATGCAACTGCATCAACAAAAAAGTAAATGTGAAATGAGACAATGGTAAGAGGGAATACGCAGTGTCTTTCCAGGCATTCATCAGTACAATTTTGAAAGTTACAGTACATATTCTCACAATCCACGGCCAAATGCAAAAGAAACACACCATTAGTGACATGCTTGATATGGAGAACTAAATTTTTCACAGTTAAGAAACTTTCAGATTTTAACTTTAATTCAAGAAAATTTTCATTTTTACTATATATTAAACCGACTGAATACAAAAAACATACTCCTATCAATGAATTTTTGAATTAATCCAATTTTGAATGGGATGTTTTCAGTTGTGTAACAACCCTTTTATACATCCAAATCATGACATAAATCTTAAAGCACACATTCCTTCACACACAAAACCCAAAACATGCACAACATTTGCATGACCAAAGCGGCCATGCGTTTTACATCCAATAAAAGCGAAAGTTTCTCTATGCTGACTGAACAACACTTGAGATACCAGACTATATTTTCTGTGATACGTTTTCATTTGCTGCAGTCAGCATCCAAAGATCTAGTAAAATGCACAAAAGTCGTGTGGACAATTCCTTTAACTCCTACAGGGGCAGCTGTTCAGCTTGAAACTTCTGGCCCACTGGAGCCTCTGAAGGAGCACTAACCATGATGGGACACCGGCCAGATGTCACAGCAACAGATACCTTCCAATTCCACCTTCACAGCTCTAATGAAAATTCACTTTTATGCTTGAATCTCCTCTTGGGATTTGCAGCCAAACATGATAGACACTGTAAACCATACACTACCATAGATAACACCCCATGAGATAATAATCTAAGTAAGCAAGGTGCATTTAAGAAAAAAAGCACTGCTTTAATAATGAATAATGTAAGAGGGAAAAAAGAAGATTAAGTGATTTGGTTGTGACTGTAAAGTCTGATGTGAGGCTATCGAATTGAACCTCCTATGCCTGAGTTGTGTTGTACTGCCTTAAAAGCAGGGCTGACTGTTCAGATGCCTTTGCAATGTACTTAGGCATTTGTTTCTATAGCTCAGACTATCTCATACTAAAGAGGTGCTGAGTACCTTGATTATTCAAGCAATTAAGGTCAAGAAAAGCTTTAAAGATATTTCTCCTTCTGTGGTATTACGCGTTTGGAATTAAATATTAGCAGAAAAACAAAACCAAACAAAAACATCTGACATCTACGCAGGCAGCACATGTGGATGTAATACATACGGTACATCTGATACTGTTTTTTAAAAACAGCACTGCTCTCTGGGTGAATGGGTAATTATACTCAAGGTCATGTATGAATAACACCTGAATTTTTCCATCTACTTATGATAAATCACTGCTCATTGGAATGCATTATCATTACAAAATAGTTTAAACAATCAGGGCTTAATCACAGAGGTGGCCTCTTCTGCTCACAGTGCTTCGGAGCCAAGGCATTCTTGCGGGTTTTGGGAGGACAAGCTGAATCTCGGGTCAGTGGAGATTTGCTGCATGTGGACACTCTCTAATCATTTCCAAGTTGCAGAAAGTTGAAATACTAACATAAGAGCAAAGCCTGGAGCGGCAGTTCCAGTGCTAATCCAGAGCTTGATAGCAAAAGTAATTTATTATATATGACAGGGGAAGCCTCCGTCTCCTTCAAGGGCATATATTCCATAGGCTGACATGTTAGAGTGACCTCAAAGCACAGGAAAGATGAGAGGCTTACTCTGAAATGTTGATACACAGATTTCACCCGGGAATCCCATATGCTGATGCCTCGCCCTCAGCAAAGGTCAGTATCACAGCCACTGGGGGCAGGACCAGAACAGAAAAGGTCCCTTTCGAGGCAATAGGCAGTATTGAGTCACTTCTGCACTAAACCTCACGCCAAATCCTAGTCTTCATGTGAAAACACGGGGCATCCCAAAAACACAGAGGTGGCATATTAATGAAGGGAGCACTGCATCCATGTTAACCTGCTGCAATCTGAGAGGTGCTCTAGGGGAAATTCCTCATAAGGTTGACTAATAGCATGCTGAAACTAGTATGTGTGCCTTCCTCTGCTCTTTGTGACCCCAGCTAAYGTGAAAGCTCCACACAGACGGAAAACAGCTTAAGACACTAAAGTTTTCATCCAAGTAGCCTTTCTGTGGCAGGACTCCAGTTTTATTATCCTAAGAGCTCCCTTTCAGATTGGCGGAGGCTACAGTTAAATATCCCACCTTATCTAGGCTTCTTGGAGTCTACAGCTTAACCTCAAGGCATTCCACACCTGGCAGAACCCATTTCCCATCTTCAAGATCATTTGAGATCTATCACGAATACGAGCCATCTTAAATCCAAACATCCGAAGGTCAGCACTGACAAGCCCGCTTGCAAGAGCTGAGCTTATTTTGCTGACCACTGCGCTGCCAAATACGAGTTGCAACAGYGCATCATTCTCACAAGTCTTTTGCATTCACTCCTATGCATTCCTGCATAACATTAGGATTAAATACYATCCTGAGATGCTATCATCCCCCTTTCTTGATAAGGTTTCCCTTTTCAAGGTCTTCTGTTTTTGAGTGCACACTGACTTCTCACTTTATGTTCAAGTTTGACATCAAATGTTCGAATCGTGTCATTAGAGTGCAGGTTAATCCATCTCTTTCACTGGATGCATGGAGGTTTAGTAGATAAGAAGGTGAAGAATAAACAATGAGTTAAATGAAAAAGGAGAAAGGATTTTGGAAGTTATTTTTTACCTCAGGTAAGAGACGGAAGTATAAACTATAGCTATAGTTTAGTATCTTTCTATTTTTATCTTTTTTTTTTTAAACAAAAACAGAACTGATGAATAAAATAAATGTTATGAGCTCAGAGAGGAAGTAAAAATTGAGAGTGAAAGGAAGTCAGGTAATTTCCAGCATTACTGGATGACAGATTAAACCTGAAATTAATAGTTAACAAGCTATTTTTTCTGGTTCTCTCTCAAAACAATCAAATTTCCAGAGGATTAGGCAAAATGTATATACTATACCATTCTGCAGGCTTGGGCAAACCATCTCCTATCTCTGATTACTTACATTGTTGTCACAAAGAGCCACAGACATCAGTGAGAAGTTACAGAAAAAAAGCGCCTTTTCTGTAAAGCACCTTAACAATGTAAGCGAGCTGCCAGTGACAAAGAGACAGAGAATCTGTTAAACCAGATCAGACTTCCCATTCTGCAACTAGTTGAAGCTTTGCCTTTACATTTCCCATATCTATTCATGGAGTTAAGAGTTCAATAAAGGTATTAAATCCATTGGGGATAAAGAAAGAGAGAAAGCAAGAATGAAAAGAAGAAAAAAAAAAAAAAAACCCTGCAAACCCCATCTGCAAGAAGACGGGTAGCCAGCAGAGATCTATGAATATTTTAAAAGGCTCCTGTCTCTCTGCATATTGGCAACTTTGAACTGTTCCTGCCTTGCAGATACATTTCAACTGCCTGGAAAAAAAAAAAAGTCTCAAAATTCTCAGGCAGCTTAAGAGTTCTGAACATTTCTTTAAGATGCTTCAAGGAAAACTATTCTGTGAAACAAAGGTAATTCTACTTATGCTATGCATATATTTACTGTTGGTAGTTATCACGGAAGGAGCACAAGGCCAGGGAAGTGGCCTTCAGTAGAACCCTTAAGGTGCAGAACCTTTAAGGAAAGAGAGAATGATTTTGCATTAGGATGGGACCTACCTCAGTCAAAGAAGCTGGAGCAGAGGCAGAAATCCCTGATTGAAAACTACGTGTCAGAAAGTCAAATGGGATGAAGCATAACAATCCCTACTGGCTTCAAAAATAAATGCAGAATTTACCAAGAGATACTAATTATCAGGATGAGTAAACACTGTGACCTGAGTCAAACTGCAGTGTGTTAGGTGCTGGGGATGATGCCTCTTGAGTTGGACACAAACTCAAGCACACCAACCGCAAATCTTAAAAATCACAGTATTATGCATCCACGTTAGTGAATACTTGTGATAGTGCTTGTAAGAAATAGGGTGAAAGTTTGTCTTTCCACAGAAGCATTCACTGAAAGGTGCCCATTCTCTCCCCTACTCTACTAAAGGAGATTATTTGGGTTTAGAAATTCTCATTTACCTACATGAAACCTAATAAATAAGAATGTTAGAGCAGATATGAGAAAACAGGTACTTTTAAGAAGTGTGTTACAAAAGGCAGGGTTAAGCACCTGTGCCTGTGGAGAGCAGTCTAGTAAGTACTGGCAATCATTAGCAGGACTGAGCTAATGATTGAGTGAGCTCAACGGAGCCTATGTAGGACTCTGTGCGAATCTATGACCATACTAACACAGTCAGTTTGAAACATTTGATGTTTCTACATCACTTGTTGAAATCAAACACTTATGCACAGCATGTCATCTGGTAGGATTAGAAGGTCTCATTATGACCCAATGTAARTTATTTTAGATTTTCAGTTTGAAACTAAAATCTCAAATATCTTTAAATATGAAATGCAAGAACTGAGGCAAAAATAATAATAAAAAGAACTTCAGGTCATCAACTTCTGGGGAGAAGAAGGATTTCAGTAATTCAATATTTATGAGTTTTGCATCCTGACTGGCAATGACAGCAGATTTAAAACTATGGAAATTATTTTCTTCCTAGAAGTTATGACCAATGATCTCAGTCTGAGAGGTTTATTTGAGCCTCGGAAGCATGTGGTGACAATAAAGCGGCTAARAATTAAGAAGGGGAATCAACGCCCATTAAAATTTGAAGTATTTGAATATCTAGGATTAGGTTTTCTGGAACTGCTTTGGTATTGTCTTACTCCTCCTGTTCAAAATAGAGCTGTTATTTTGTAAACAAAAGATATTACGAAAGACAGCTAAAATCTCTGACCTCTGTCAGAAAAGAAAATCAGCCTGAATTGTGTTGGCCTCCCAACTCCTTTGCTCAGTGAAGAACTACCCAACGCTGAGGAATGATCATTATCAGCTTTTGCAAACGGCGCATGTGACTGTTATCTGCCAGAGGCAGCTCTGAGGCACAGATCTCCCGAGCCCCCACGGAGCATTCGCCACTATAAACAGCAGAGATTCCATCACCTGTAGTTCCAAAGCACTATCCACCTCTCGCGGAGGTCGCAGCGCCCCAGACGCTGCCGTCTCCTTGWGGTGCTCGGCGCCGCCTGAGCTCGGAGGCTGCCCCACGGCTGGCTGTGGGTCCGGGGATCCATGGGCCCGCCTGGGCAGCAAGGAGCTGCGGCCGAGGCCGGGGCTGTGCGCCCTGC
Organism: Nothoprocta perdicaria; assembly: GCF_003342845.1. Taxonomy (NCBI): domain Eukaryota; kingdom Metazoa; phylum Chordata; class Aves; order Tinamiformes; family Tinamidae; genus Nothoprocta; species Nothoprocta perdicaria. Next base: position 824,595 of record NW_020455116.1, read on the forward strand.
AGCAGGCTACATCACGGGGTATAAATAATAAAAAAAAAAAAGAATATTCTCCCATAATTTTGCCAGCTCTTTTACCTGCGAGTTCCTCCGACTCGGAGCCACGAAGCAGAGCAGCAGCGCGCAGCTCGCGGCCCTAATCCCACGCCAGGACTGACAGTGTCCTTCGCAGGCCTCCCTGCGCCAGATCTGGCGCAACAGGGCAGACACAAACATGTAAATGAAGAATCGAGCAGCTCTCCACGGCTGCTCCGCGTGTTCTTGGGGCCGCACCGGCAGCCGAGCTCAGCACGAGGGAAGCTGAAGGTGCTGAAGGAAACGGGGCAGCAACACGGCATTTAAAGGAGTCATGCTCCAAAGAGGGGCAAGAAAAATTTCCATTCAAAAATTCCAATAGAGAGTTTTGCTTGCCACAGAAAGTCCGTGGCTGTCTTCAGTCCTATTTCTTAAAGGCCATTCACAAAGAAATGCATTAAATTGGCCATTTTCTGATTCTAATGTGCATTTTAATCTTCTATTTTTCTTTATTTTTTGTGTGAAGAAGCAAATGTGATCAAGGACTTCTAAGCTGCACAGAAAGACTTGTGCAATTACAAACCAGAAGGACTTCAAATACTGACTGGATTTCTCCAATCAGGTTAAACTGCTGTGAGAGAAAAGTGAAATCACAGTTTGTTTTAAAAAAAGACAAGCATCAGATAGAACTTCCATTTTCATTACACAAAAGAGTGAGATTAAAGAAGAAAATGAATTATGCTTCAAAAGGTGGTATTTTTGGTTACAAATGCAAAATTAGAGAGGCACAATAGGAAAGTACAATCMGAACAATCTTAAATAACTCGTGTAAAGAATTAACCTCTGCTAAGTCTGTGCATATCTATAAAAAGTATTTAAGGTCTCATGCTGTCTTTCTCTCTTACATCATGTTCAGAATTGAATACTGTTGGTATTGCATCTTTAGAAAGGCAATTTTCCTTAAATTTTATGGGAAGTCTCAAGTTTAATCAATAAACTCACTGTCATGTGCTATTAATTATTTTAAAAGGGTTGACATTATAAGCAAACTAACAGGGTATTTAGCAGACTCGCTAGATATATATCACTTGAGGAAATGAAGCTCATTTTATATATTAATCCAAATGTAATCTTCCCTAGTAATACACAAATGTAATGGGTTTCACCTGTGCACGTTTGTCAGCAGGTACACTATTTATGAACTTCACAGAGGCAATACAGAGAAAACCACAGTCCATTTTTTGAAATACATGGGTTCTATATATTAAATAATAAATTAGTAAATAAAAATTAAAGTAAATTAAATTAAAKTAAAKTAAAGTAAATTWAAAAATAAATTAGTAAAACCTGTTAGTTCCTAAAATTCAATTTATTTGTGCTGAATATTTCTGTTCTTTCCATGATTAGGCTCAGTAGTCATATAACGAGAGATACTGGTATTCAAAAGGGTTACTATGTGTCCGAAGCAAAACAACTCTCTCATGAAAAACAAACAATTCAAGATGAAAACACATTGGGACAATTATTTCATTTCCAAACACCTAACAATTATTTCAGAACTAGTTCGGACATCACCTTTGAATTAAGCATATACTACTGCTGAAAAATAAAAGTTGCATAAAATGGAAGSTCTTTTTGGCTGAAATGTGTTTACCAGAATAATTGGAGATCAAAGAAAAAGGCAACTTTTGCAAATGAAATCCCCTGTACATGGAGGAATACCTACATCATAGAGTGATAGGATATGAAGGGTTTTTCTTTTTCCCTACTGCTTTTGCATAGGTTTGCAATGTCCCTGATGTCCCCATCACTGGATCATTCCTCATCCCTTTGGTTCACACCAAGAAAACCTAATGGTCACAAAAAATAGATATTGCTYTATGCAGAAGAAAGGCTTTGCATTACGATTCCATTTAGTTGCCTTTGAATCACAAATACAAATATTCTGTCATTTTTAAGAAAGTCTTCAATTTCCTGAGGCAATATCAGTAGTGTGCAGTGCAAATATACATCATTTAGATAAGTRAAATCCAGTAATTACGGTAATACTCACATGATAGATATTAGCAAAACAAATCYTAGTGATATTTTTAAAAGACTATAACAGTATTCCCATTCCATATAGAAAACCAGAACTAGATTTAATTTTGGTACGACACTGTAAGGCAGCAGCGGGTGCTACTGCAGACTGTCCTCAACAATCTCTGAACTTGCGGGGTGGGACTTGCACCTTGCATGAATCCCAACTATCATCTTTGCAGGCACTTATTAGCTCACCACAAATGTCTTTTCTGCCTTTTTCTCTCTGTCTCAGAATAAGTTCATAGGCAAAGGTGCTTCCAGCACATTATTCTCACACACGTAGACAATTCATAGTACCTGGGCATTCCAGGTGGCAATGTAGTTCCTTGCTCCAAGAAAATACAGTGCAGTTACCCTTGCCATATTAAGCTAACCTGATGTAACTCCTTGGTGTCCTCATTCCCTCCTTTGCYTTAGAACTGCTTTTGAAAATGGTAACTGATGGTCAGCTATGACTTTCAGTAAGCTCCCCTAGGGCTGTGGCAGCCATTCACCTTCTCATTTTTGGAAATGTGTAACAATGTCGACTCCGTTTTCTCTCTTTCTTTAACACAATTCAATAGCAACACAAAAAGCCACGAGAGCTAAAAGGGGAATTGTGAYCTTACGGCAAGCGCAACTTGGGAACTGGGTGTTTCCTGCAAAGTGGGGGATAGCAAAACCACAAGTGATACCAAATTATGAATAGTTTTCCAGGTGAGTGTAATCTAATCATATTTTAGATGCCATCTACAGATTTTTAAGCACATGCTTACCCCTAAACACAAGGACAGTCTCACTAATTAACAGGCTTACACTTAATGACACACACCTGGAAAAGACAGCRCGGTTTCCAAGGCTCTCCAAATTGTCTCATTTTCTTTTCCTTCCTATTCCAGTTTTTAACTAGTTGGGTTCCTTTTCCTTCAGAATAGCTGCTTACTGCGTTGCAACCTCAGAYCAAACTACACACTTGTTCCACTTAGTAGAAGAACAACTGAAACAAAATAGTGCAACATCCTGGTTCTACTTTACCAATCTGTGATACAGTTGAGGAAGCTTATTCACAGAATCACAAAATCACAGACTGGCTGAGGTGGGAAGGGACCTCTGGAGATCATCTAGTCCAACCCCCGGCTCCAGCAGGGACACCCAGAGCACGGGGCACAGGGYGGCATCCAGGCGGGTTGGGAAGACCTCCAGAGAAGGAGACTCCACAACCTCCTGGGCAGCCTGTGCCAGGGCTCTGTCACCCTCACAGCAAAGAATTCATATTGCTCTATTTTTTTCCCTGTCACTTGAGGATTGTGATTTTTCCCCATCACACTGCTCTCATTTTTTGTGTCCTTGCTAAGATTTAGAGGAAATGGTTGCCAATAATCCCAGAAAAACTGGAACAACAGTCAAGAAGAGAAAAAGGTAAAACTATCCTGTGTCATCTTACATTTCTCATCCTAAAGCAAAGAAGTTCCTAGGAGAGGAGTTTGATATTCCAACTCTAGATGATGGAATGATCCCAAAAGTCCTAGCATTGACCACGAAACTAAAGCATTGACCATGAGAAAATAAAGAACTCTACATCATATATGCTGGAGTGCAGAATTTTTAGATTAGAAAATTAGATTAAATATCTAAAATCTATTTATTAAATAGATCTATCTTATTAAATCTATTTTATTAAATATCTTTAATATATTAAATTAAAAATCTAAAATAATTCTTTAGCGTTAGAAAATTTAAAAATTCTATTTAATTTATTTAAGTTTACAGTTTTCTCTTCTATTTCCCTTTAAAATTTTCTACTCTTCCTTGAAGGTTTGATTCTGGAGGCTGCTGAGAATTCTGTTTAGGATGGTCTATGCATTTATTCCAGTGCTTCTGGATTGGTTTGGATTTCTCAAATCYTGCAGAACAAAGTCCCTGCTGGTTTAGTCTGTTTTTAAAGCATAAGCTTGATCCAAGATGCATTTCATGTACGCAGTTCCAATCGATTTTGATAGCTGTTACATATATGGAGTGCATCACTCATGATCATGCCTTAAGTCTTGTTCCTCAGAGCACGACAGAGAATTATTCATTGAGAAGTCTATTGAAACACAGTTGTGTAAACATGACTTTCCCTGCAGCATAATGAAATTTATCTTCCTGGGAACCCATTCTGTGTTTAAGCTCTGCATGCTTTGCATAACAAAAACCTACACCACACTACATCAGACATTTTGGGGACCTGAACCTGGAAATAAAAGCAGTTTAGGCTGTTGTTAGTCTTTTAAACCTTGAAGCCTTGTGAGCCTCCGTGTTTTTCTCTGCAAGATTGGGCTCCTTAGCTTAGAGTATAAATAGGAAGCAGCCCACCACATACAGTGCAAATGCAGAAAAGTTAACAAGAGTTGCCAACTTCTCTCATGTTTTCTTAGGCCTGTTGTGTCTGTTAAGGATTCATTGAACCAGAGAATTTATAGTAAGGGACAAAAATAACACAAAAGTGCAAAGTATTTTAAAAGCCCCTGGAATCACACAGTGAATTTCACTCAGCCTAATCCCACGTACCTTTCAGAAGTTCTTACTTGTGTTTATGTGATATCTTTAAATACTGATTTCTCTTTCTCTCTCCTTCTCCCCTCCAGGTACCACATCTGGATCTCAGTAGAAGATAAGGCAGAAGTAACATGTTATTCACGCCTTCCCTCTTGCTCTGCTGTACATCCAGCCCATACTATGTGAAGGAATTAGGTCATGCCTAAATGTTCTGCTCCCATATGGCTGCCGAACAACAAGATGCTACCTCATTACGAGACTGACTGAGTGCACCAGTGGTGAACATTAACAAAAATGAAAAAAAAAAAACCCAAAACTTTCACTTTGTCAAAATTTGGGGTGTTATTGACAAAGAATAGTACATTTTCTTTTTAAGAAAATCGATACCTGGTGTGAGAAAGGCCTGAAAAGCTCTACTAAATACTTGTGAGGCAGAATAGAGTCGATGAGTTGTTGTCAGAAGGAGGCACAATGGCTGCGAGAGTCCTGCTTAATAAAAGAGCATGGTTGTAGTGCTTCAGCTCATTTGTGGAGGGGAAGTATTTTTATTTTTTCACCAAGTTTATACCAATAATACCTGGAGGTATACTCATTTCTAACTGTTGAAATATTTTAACTGGTCACACAGTCCTCCCAGAGACCTGGAATACTGGGAGATATGGGGAGTAATACTGAGCATGCTTAAGAGCAGTATTATAAATAGATGGCTGTTCTCTTCATCGTGTTACAAATAGGTAGTTTTGCAAAGCATTTCCTGATAAAAAGCCAATCATGATATATTTTTTGCTCTGCTTCTCACTAGGCTTGACTTCTGCCTGAACAAAAAGTAAATTAGCAAGCAGAGATCCCAGAGAAATCACAATCACTCTTAAAATAAAAATCAAGGAAAGCTTGATGTTGGGGGCAAACAGGTCAAAATCTGCACACTGCAATTCCTTGCAACAGCAGCCGCCTTTATGGAGATATACTCTTAAGTTAGGAGATTTATGGAGAGCTGAGGCTGAAGGGAGGAAAGGGGAGAAGGGAGCAGCTGCCTGCTTGGACAGGGCTACTGGCAGTGGTGCTGGATTTTGCTCTAAGTGGTAATGGGCTTCTATTCAGCAGCTCACAGTCCTCCTCTCATCCTCAATAGGAGGATAAAGCAGCTACAGCTGAGGCACCACTATTCATAAGGAAACTAATCTGCCAGGATGGAGAAGGAAGAAAGAAAAGCTGTGCAGAGGTAGAGCATAGTGAATGTGCAAAATCYAAAAAGCTGGGCTTAAATAGGTCTCATAGACCTTTCTTCCTGTTATAGGTTCCTGGTTTCTGCCAAAGCAAACTTAAGTCCAAGTTTATTGAGGACATAATGCTTCCTGATGGAAGCGAGTCCAATGGTGTGTTGTGAATGCATGCAGGACTGGACCTACTATGTGAAGTAGTTTCCCCTCTCAGTCTGGGTTCTCTGAAAGGAGGAAATTTTTGGCCCAGACCATCCTTAAAGACTGTAAAATTGTCTTCCCAGAGAAATGGTGGGAGCTGGAGTCCTGGAGACAGACAATTATGAGTAACTCGATGAAAAGTTATAATGACATTTAGAACCATATGCGATTTTTCTTAAACTGTTTGCTGCAAACTACATAATGCAGCCCATGGAAGATTTAGTAGACTATAAATCCTCCACACTTTAAAGCGTTCAGCAAAGTTTCCTTAACTCTTCTGATAGATGTGATATATTTCTCTAGTTGATGCTGTGAATTTTCAGATGTGATTATGGACCGTGGAATATGGAATGGTGTCTCACATTATTGTTAATTCTTTTCTTATTGCTTATTAATCACAACAGTATTTTTGAGATTCATTTTTTTTTACTACATGGATCCTTTCTTGAAATGTAACAATCAAGGCTGATTTATACTGCCTTACTTCTCTTGAAATAACTAATAACTATCCACTGACAGCCTCATCCATGAAACAGCCCTAATAATGTCATTTAAAACATGGACAGTGTTGTGCTTGTTTTGCTTCTGTATTTTGGAACCTATTGCTATTCAATTTAGTGCTCTAAATGAACTCATATCATTTCCCATTATTGAGGAAAATGACCACCTGCCTCCCCCATATGTTGACTTCAGTTTTAAATACTTCCATTTGAAAGTCTTGAAACTCATTACAGCGCTTTCAGTACACAGAGTCTGGCACCCAGAACAAAAGATAGGGGGAAACATTATTTGAATTTTTAAAATTATTTCAAAACAAATGCTGTTTCATCTTTCGTCCTTTCAACTATTGTGTAGCTTTCCAGATAAAAAAAAAAAAAAAGGCGCTCTTTTTCTTCATACGGATCGTCATTTTTGCCGATAGTTTAAACGGTCTTTCTGTGTTGTTACTTTCCAAAGTCTTACATTGGAGACAGTAGACTGAACTACAGTCTCCAAGTCTTTTGAAACAACAGAACTCGGCTTCRGCTGCAAATTATGAACTTTCCTGCAAGCCACCTCCCCAAACAGAATAGAAAATTGGATGGAACTGAAAAAAAGAATCTAAACTTTTCCAGGCTTTGGACTGTCCTTATAGGATGATTTAGCATGACTAGTACAGATTTTTATTTATTTATTTTAAGCTATAAATTTAGAACCAGATAGGGGTCTAGTTTGAATATCAGGTATTCTTGAAATCCATATTTACTATTAATATGTAATAGGGCTGCKCAAAGTAACAGCAAGACAAAACACACACTGATGATATTGCAAACACTGAGTTTTGCAAAAACAACCCAGAGGTCTTTATTATCTCTAACGATGTACTATTCTGCAATGGTTGATTGTGTGGTAGGTAAGATTTTTGCCTTAGGTGAATATCAGAAATGACTCAAATGTTAGATTATATCATTTAAATCTGAGTCTTACCTTGGGGAACTGCCAGAGGCATCTTGTTGCAGAACTACAAAATGTTCAGGAATCAAGATATAGTGCACACTATTATACCAAGTGCCATTTGGGAAAATGTGCTTGCAGAGGTACATTGCTGTCTTCTTTATTAGAACACAAAAGCCATTAATTTATCCCGTGTTTTTAAATGTTTTCTGGATCCCTCATTTTTGTGATTCAACACAAACTCACTGAAACAAATTCTGTAAAGCTCCTAATACTTAAGGAGGGAAAGCTGAGTTTTCCATACTRTAGTCTAAGTCTTAGGAGATAAAAGATTGTGGCTACTTACCAGGTTTCTCCTCCCAAACATATGGCCATGACAGGGGAAGTATTTAACAACTAGAGAGACTACYAGGGAAAACAGAAAAAAACAACAAAATTGCAAGAATGCTGTATAAAAAGCACAACAAGGCAGCTGCCATGGAGGCAGAGGCTGACACACTCCAATGGCAACAGAATATATAGGCAAATTATGTATGGGTGCCCTTGTCAGGTCTTATGCACAGCTGTTTTATGTGAATTCACACACAAAAATGCCATCTAAGAACAGTGCCTTTCATGTGAATAATTCAGAATTAGCAAAAAACAATGCAAGTGAATAATGCTAATCTCTGAAAGGCATYCCATGAAATCATTTTAATAGAGTCATCTTTATTAAAGGTATGGGAGGTCAGACGAGGTTGCTTAGAGAATCCCCAGTAATTCTCTGAGCAAACTTGCTGAAGGAGCTCACCTCTAGATCAAGAGCGTAGCTCAGATAATTCATTAACACAAGGGTGAAAATAAAGGAAAGCTTAATCAAAGGRGATACAAAATTAAATGCACAAATACAAAGAGGAGTCATGACTGCAATGATAAAGAGAACCTGCCGGGAAAAGAAAAACAAGCTGCCATGAATAAAGACCTTGTGCAAACCCACRTTTGCAATAAAGGCAAACATGTCTCCTGTTAAGAGAACAAAGCAGTATCAGGTGGTATTCTGCACAGGTGTGACCAGAGAGGACTATGAGAGAGAAATTACAGTTCTTTTTTTTTTTTTTTTTTTTTTTTTTGTCAAAAATGCTTTTTTTTCATTTTTAACAGGTATCAACTTTTTCAATTTTTCATGCTTCAAAAAGCTAAAAAGTTACCGAAATATATTTCTATGATACTTTTAAGGACAATGTTTTGTGATTGGAACCCTCTTTCTAAGGATGTAGTTTATGGTAACCTTTGAAAACCAGCAGTTTCAATATTATCCAAAAAATCAAAATATTTTTAAGAACTGGCATGTGAAAACTCAAGATTACAGCTTTCACCCTCATTCCGTTCGAGGGAATTTCCCAGTATTTTGGTAGTTTCTGAGGGGAAGAAAGCACCACCGTGCAGGCTGTGCCGAAGGGCGACGCGGTGCAGAGCAGGGCAACTGCTCCCGCATTAGGGGCTGCCATCCCACACACACACACAGGAACAACCCCCAACTCGACAGCAGGAGAGCGGCGATGGCCCCGTCACCACCGGGGAGCTGGGTTCTCTCTACAGGGTCATGCTCTGTCCCTGTTGGCTCAGGCAGAGCGAGAACTTGTGTCCTCAAGTGGCTTTTCTGTGCCGGTGAAAGCCCGGCCGGGGGAGCAGCGAAGCTACCAAGCAAGAGGCCGTGCGGCCACCAAGGCTCTCGGTGGGGCTGAGGCAGCCCGGGCCATGTCAGCTGCCCCCAGAGCACGAGGGCCACAACCTTTGCAGCGCAGACAGGGTTCGATGTGTCTTTGGGGTTTGCAGTAGGGGAAAAAGAGTTGCAAAGGCACACGAATTACCACTTTTTAACGGGATGATCATWCGAGCAAGAGGATCAAGAGGACTGGCAGAGAGAATGGCAAGGATGCACAGTGTGCGTGAAGCTTCTAGTCACAGGGGCTGCCTTCTGCAGGAACAAATGTATGTGGCTCTCAACTGGGAGGAATGCTTCACATCATAACAAAACCGCAGTCAAAAGTAAGCGAGGGGATTCCCAGCAGGCATTCCAAAGCCTGCTCCAAAGTACCACTACTAGGAAGCCACTAAAATGTTTTGGGAAGACTGTGATGAATTTCAGGCACAAGTCACGTGGAAATGTGTAAAATAATCCAATCACTACAAGAAAAAAAAAAAAAGCTAAAGAGAGAGAGAGAGAGAGAAAGGAAGAGTGAGTGAGAGCAATGACACAAACTGGAAAGCAGAGAAACAAGGCAAAGCCAATTCCACATCCCCGCTAAGGCCGCGGAGACCACGAGCTGGAAAAGCTGCATGGTAGCCCTGCAAGCAGTTTATCTGCACAAGCCCAGTTTCAGCCGAGCTCCCTGCCAAATGTCTGCAATTGCACACGGATCTCCTGACTCAACTAAAGCAGAAACGGTCTGGTTAGAAACGCCAAGGGCCAACACCAAGGCCGGCCACAGCGGGCAGCTGCCGTGCTTCACTCCGGGTGCCAGCAGGAAGATTCAGTGGTCCAAAAGGACTGGCCACAAGCAGTAACTTCCACTGCACAAACTGAGAGATGGGATGGTGGCAGCTCTGGTATAATTGTACTGCTAACAAGAGAGAAATATGTAAAATTAAATACAAGCAGGACAGAGCTGCAATAAAAGCAAAAGCATACTTGACTCATTCAGTTGCTCAGTAATTAACTGCTTGACCCCCACACAGCAAACCCGTATTCTGCAATCAAAGTCACCRCTGGCAATGCAACAGATGCACAAACTCTGCAGGGAGATCTGATCACAGTAATTCCATGTAAGAAGTATAACGAACATGTGCATGGATAGGAAATCATAGGATCATAGGTGACCCTTTTGAATGCATATAAAATGATTAGCATCCACKTGCTGGCTTCCTTCCCTAAGTTGTTTTTCAGCATTAAAATGGAGCAACTGAGCAAGTAAAGGAAGAATTATGTCTGATTGAAATATAAAGAGAGCTTAAACTAACCCCATTAAGTGCTAGTCTCTAAAGAGAAAAAGAAAAGACAAAAATCCACAATCAYAGAACTGATTAAGGTTGGAATGTGCTTTTGGAGATCATCTAATCCAACACCTCTGCACAAGATGGGGAGGTCACCTTCAGCGCGTTGCACAAGGCTTCATCCTGGCCTTTATTTGGTTGGGATGGTCAGAAAGACCATTGCAAAAYGAAGAACATCCAGCTGTTCCCCAGCAAGCTTGAAAGAGCTAAGCACCCAGCAGGTTATTACACAGGAGCAATCAGCCTAATGAACGCKTGTAGGAAAGAGGGCTTCACTCAGYGCTGCACTGAGCCATSCGGCACTGAAATCTCTGGAAACTTCCAGCCAGCCCACAGACACACTTGATGCTGGCTGGCACGGCAGAGGCTAATTGCAGACTAGCAAGGAGTTACGATACAAGCACAAAAACGCAGACCGAGTGTCAAAGCGAGACACTGAAAACCCACGGTTTTCTCAAGAGACAGGGACTTGCTTGCCACAAACTAGAGTAAAACTGCCTCACACCCTTCATGCTCCTGGAAAAGAAACAAATGATGAGGTGCTATCACTGAGCCTGTCATAGCTGAAGCATCTCATCAGCCAGCCTTTCCCAACAGCAGTATCCAAAAAAAACCCCACTTATCTTTCCCAATCTCCTTCACAGGAGACTATGAAATCATTTGGAATAATTCACCACTGTACCATGAAAAGTTGAATATGAAAGTACAGCTGTTTGTTAGTAAAAATAGCTTGAAGTCTTTATTTAACACTTCCAAAAGAAGATACACATCCCTGAATGAAGCAGCAGCACAGACAACGTTATTATCAGCTTTTCAGTGCTGGATGTCAAGACACGAACATATTTATCTGTGAATAGCTGTAGTAATACTGCTGTTGACATGAATGGAAAGACTAGAAGACAAAAAGCAGAAGAGACACCTGAAGGCCAGTACCTTCCATAACTAACAAGCTCGAGAGCTTCCAAATGGAGCTCAGGAGGCTCTGTCAAGTSCAAATTATTTCTCAGGACAAATCGTGCACTTCCAAAGATGCTACATGTGCCAAACAGAAAAAAATCYTTGTTCATTACAACAGTAGCTGAAAGGAATATATTTCATTGAAACTACAAATGCCCAGCTACAGTTGCTGGCAAGTCATACAGAAGCCTTCAGAGCAAAAAAGGAAGAAACGTGAACAAACAGAGCTCTTTGTCACTGAACCGGCTGAAAGGRCTATATACCTAGGGCTTATTGATTCTATACTTCATTATTACCTTTAATATTTCAAAGCTGAGAGAGATACTGTGATAGAAAGAGTTTCAGAAGGGAAAATGAAGTTTTGATCACTTATACAGAAACTTAGCAAATATTTTCAGGGAGAGTCTGATAAAATGAAACAAAATATATAAAAGAAAGAAAGTTTAAATCTTACCTTGTCTCGCTAAATGAAATTAGAGAAAATAAGTATTAGTAATAGTGGTATATGGATCTTCTGCCCGTCTGAGACAGGCAGGACAGCCGTTTCTCAGCTGCTTTGCTGCTTAGGATATGTAAAATGCAAATTCTTCGTGAGAGTTTACTCTCACAAGCAGAGCCATGAAAAGCAAACCACCCTAGAAAGCAAAAACAGCATTTTGTATTTTTCATCGTTTTGATTTTGCCTAATACGTAACTTCTGAAAGAATGAATGAACATGGCTTGATAAGCCTACATGAAAAACAGAGSCTCCTTAAAGCTCTTGCTGATGAATAGAAATCCAAATTGTAGTCTTTCTTTCTTACATAGAAGAAATCATGGCCCAGGAACAAGTATAGGTAATTTGTATGATGCAGAAGATCTTGATTTACGAGGTGTGTATGCACCACCTTCAGAAGACAGGTTACCAAGAGYGTGCAGGCAATTGCTCATGGTTCAGAAGTATCAGCCTGCTGCTTCCCCCAGCTCTCAGCACACGTTTCTGCCCAGTCCTGGATATGTCTGGGGCTAAGAGCAGACTTCCTGGTCTCCTGCAGCAATTACTCYCCAAATAGATGTCACAAAACTAACAGTTATATAGTACTATCTTACAGCAACAAAAATGATCAGATTAGGGTTTTTTTTAGGTTGTCCAGAGCAGAACTTCCATCCTTAAAAACTTGAACAAACTTGCCTAAACGGCCCTGAGCAACCCRTTCTGTGTTGGACATGCTCAGGCTTGGGTTTTGGACCAGGCAGCCTCCACACAGACCCTTTTCAACCTAGGCTGTTTTATGAATTACGATATTTCTCAACACATTTCTCATATGGAGAGCTGTGATAACAACACATGCTCAATGCACTGCTACAACGTTGGTCTCAGGACAAGCAGTGTTCAACAGCCACTATTGCTCTGACCTTGCTCTATGCCTAAGGAGCACAGGTAGCGTCTATGCCCGTGCCTTTCCTGTAGGGATGACAAAATTGGGAAACACTGAAGTAGGAATTTGACCGATTTCACAGGGAGACTTTAGCATTTTTACTTCCACCATGCTGTCTGACTGGTTTGTGTGTCTTGCCATAGACAGGAGCAGAGCTGGGAGCACCGCAGGCGCAATGAGGGGCTGTGCAGCTGGTCCCACCGTGGCTCCAGCACGTGCATACGCGGAAGCGCCGCGAACGCAGCGCGCATGGAGCGGCCACGGGGAACCCCAGCTGGGCACCGCGCTTCCCTGCGCACTAACCCAGCCTAACGGGTCAGCCTCTTCTGGGCTGGCTGCCCCACACCACCAATATATCAACAAACTCCTTGTATAAAGCAGCTAGTGATGAATCAAAATGTTGGATTTTAAAAAGAAAAATGCCCACAGTAAAATTTCCTTTATCATTCTTCTCCAGGCCTTCTGTGTGCTTTCTTGGCAGTCCCTCCCTACCTTTCTTATCTTGCCTCCCCTCCGTCTCTGACCGGCTTAGTCCTACCTCTCCTGGCCTCAGCAATAAGAGGATTTTCTTCTTCGTTCATTTAATTTTAGATAAATGTTGAATTGGGAGTTGTACATTACCCCTGATTCAGCTGTCTTGTTGGAAAGTCAGTGGGGAACTTAGTCTGAGTTGCATGTGAATGGGCTTCAGAGATATATACTATGTAACAAAAAGCTCAAGGGAGAAAAAGGCAGTTAAAGAAAAAAATTAAACTGTTGCCATCAGGACGTGGCTTAAAGTGGCACCTGAGGGACCTTCTGGCTGAAGGCACTTTTGACTTTCTAATGGGCAAGCTACTTGAAGCAAGCCACAGGTAGCCAGCCTTTCTGATAGGCTTGAGGGTGCAGAAAAGCACAAAAGGAGACACAAGTTCCCAGTGATGTTAATCTGGCAGTCACCAGCAGAGACAAACTGAGAGTAAAAACTAGGTCCAATACTAGGACATGCCAAGGGATCAAAAATCAGAAACAGCATTGTGGATCCTTGCCACCTCTGATGAATACAACCAAGCTCAGAATTTTTCTGTATCTTCCTCCTTAGACCCACAATGTCATTGCAGTTAAAACTACAGGTATTCACAGCTGTTTGTCCTCATTCCTAATAAATTATTAGCAGATGTACTGATGTGTATTGATACATMGCTCTTTCCTAGGAGGCTGGGAAAAGCTTACTTCTTGGCCAAATACGCAGCAATGCACTGACTTGTACATGCATCCCAAAATGAATTACCCAAGCTACTGCTCAAATGTAAAGCTTGTAGGTAGTTTTGCTGTTGCTGGCTTTTAATTTCTTTTAAAAAAAAAGTCATATGTTCACTTCATTGAGACCAATAGTAAATCTATTTTAATAGTGACTTAGACTTAATAGTGGTAGACTTAAAATAGTGGTAAATCCTTTTGAAAATCCCAATAAAAGAGATCTCCTCTGCTGTATAAGGACATCCTATTAATGGCCTGAAATTTTACAGCCGCAGCCCGATCGCGCCTGGTCGCTACTTTGAGCTGAGACAGGCAAGTYTGGGAATGAAGAAAAATTAATCAGAAAGGGATTTCAAAGCTGTTACTATAATTAGTGTGAAGACTGCTATTACTTCAATTCAAGGAAATGTAAAGTTTACACACATTCTCATGCTTCAAAAGGAAGTGTTATTTTTAGGTAATTGACCTATTCTCTTCCCTATCTTTTTCGATATTATCTGAAAATTAAGGCATATGTTACTCTTAAAGCTATTCAAGCTAATCATATTTGTACCACAGAACTTAATCAGATTTCTACTTTTTCCTCACAGTGGATAAAGTTAAAAGCAGGTTTTTCTTTTTTAAATTTATGCATACAAATATGTTGATCTGCTTCACCACAATAAAGTTATGCTACTTCTACAAAAACCTTTTTTTCGGTGCTTTTCCTTTTTAGATCTCACAGCACCGTGTTTAGAAACACAGAGACATGAGAATTTAAGTTTACATAGAAACAGTGACAAAAAAAAAAAAAAAGAAACGTTTTCCTAATCCTTATTTATAAACTGTGACATCTCTCCAAAGCCTAAAAGCCCCGTCTGCCTGCTGATTTAACTCTAATACCAACTCATTTGGAGAACAAAGAAAAGAACTTTATCTTCTCTTTATTTCAATTAAAAGACTAAAACTGATGTAGCAGGGCTGAAAGTGAGGGATGAGGTTTGCCTTCGAATTAACATCCAAGGTGGAACTGCTAAACTTCACCCCAATGGGCCAGAGAGTCTACAAAGGTATTTTAAGAGTGCCATGTGGCCACTTCCTCCATCTCCGTAGATGTAATGAGGGCTACGCTCACTGAAAGCTGCATCTCCCTTTTATTAGTTTCTATAGTGCTATGTGTGTAAATTACTTCAGTTATTAAGAATTCCAGAATTCCAGTCTAGATTAATCTTCTCCTCCATATTTAGAAATGGTTCATTAAATGGATTAGTTTCTTCAGGAATTGTCTGTTTCCTATTCTTGTACTTGAAAAGCCAAGACCTGACTCTGGGCACTTGTCTTTCCATACGGTTGTTTCGGCCACAACGCTTAAATTAGTCAAAACACATCCACTGTATCACTGGTTGCTTTGAGGCACTGGACAGTATTTAAGAAGCTACCTTTTCATATCTGATGGCTAGGACACATCACATTTGTTTTCTTGCTCCCAGTGAGTCAAGGTAACCGAGCTGATCTGGTTCTCCTCCTTTGTGGGTAGATGCGCTAAAGAAGGAGGCTGGGCCTCTGAAAAGGGCTGCTCTTAGTGGGCTCTTAAGCTGCTGTGACTTGCAGTAGTGCTGCCTGCGTGAAGATACAGCAGCTTGTACAAAAGGGAAATCCAGCACCTTCTGTTCCAACAATAGAT
>NW_020455116.1:840455-853804 GCF_003342845.1 Nothoprocta perdicaria
ACCGGAGACTGAGATTACTGGCTAAAAAACAACAAGGTATTAATGAATTATTATTTTACTAGCAGTCATCTCTCAAGACAGCAAGTCAAGATTGCCTGTAATATTGCTTCAGCGAGGATCCCAAGCAGCTGGTGCACCATCTAAAAGTAATGAAAGATAAATATGCACCGTAAAATCATAGAATCATTGGAATGGTTGAGGTTGGAAGCAGCCTCTAGAGATCATCTAGTCCAACCCCCCTGCTCCAGCAGGGACACCCAGAGCAAAAAGCACCTGTCAGGAGTGGGATTTGAACCCACGCCTCCATACGGAGACCAGAACACCCAGGGGAAGGAAGGCAGAGCCTTGAGTCTGGCGCCTTAGACCACTCGGCCATCCTGACGGCAAGGAAAAACTCGTGGGTGGGCAGTGCACAGCACTGCTTGGAAGTCAAAAGCAAGCAAGAAACAAGATTTTGATTTTGGTGTCCTGCAGAAAAAAAGGTAATGATAGTCCTAGTAAATGTGCTTAGAAAGAGCTTCTGCTAAGCAGAAACCTCAAATCAATATTATCGGACTTATAGATGCTCATTCATCAACACCCTAGCACAAAAACATACTGAAAGTATAGAGCAGTTGCCTTGAGAAAAACAAAATAAGAACAGTTTTATTTTTTTTCCTGTATGATGCCCAAAACAAAAAAAATACCAAGTTAGATCTAATCTGCTAAGAACTTCTTTGACTTTGCAGCAAACTGAAAAAATAAAATAAAATAAAATAAAATAAAATAAAATAAAATAAAATAAAATAAAATAAAATAAAATAAACAAAAACATAAAAACATTAACAGATATTTCCTAATGGTTTCTGTTCATTTTTTTTAGACTTTTTGTTTACAGACCCCCTTTTGCTGTTCAAAAAAAAAGTGTTGCCAAGAAAGAAATAATCAAAGTTTCATTTCGGGAAATCTCAAAGCAGAATAACAGACATTCTGCTTCACTTTTGGTCAGTTGGAATACAGGATCTGAAACTATCGCTGCTGATTATTCTTTTTTAAAGTCATAAAACATATTAACCTTGTTGTACACCTAATTATTCAGCACGCTCTTTAAATAATCCAGGAGCTAGATTCTGCTTTCTATGTAACTTGTCAGGTCATCTGTCATCTAAGGACAGAGGTTTTTCCCTGGGATGTGAAAAAAAAATCCCMGGAGCCAAATTCGGAACTGCCATACTCGTGGGGATAACCGATTACAGAATACCAGGCTCCCCAAAATGCAAACATCCTGCTAAGGAGCCAGATGTTTACAGCTGTTCAGACCAGAACACATTTTGCTGATGGATATTTGAAGTGCTTTTGCTGCCACCAGGAGAGGAGACACCCGGATTTCCAGGGCCGCGCCTGTCCTCTCATTTACACCACAGCAGAGCTGGACTTGGGGATTTTTACCAAGGAAGGTCTGCATTTTTCCTCATCGCTGCTTACACTTGTATGCGGCAGTTCCTCCTGCTCCTGAAACACCACCGTGATAAAGACCCTGAGTGTCTGTCACAGCTCAGTTTGCCTTCTCTCGTACCAATCTATCTCCGCTTGTTCTTTCCACTTGCTTCTCTTGCTCTGTACTGRCTGACTTAGCTAGCAAGTCCCAGCCTCACTGTAATTTGCTGCTTCCACTGAGCCTACTCTTCCCCAGACTGCCTGAGTTTAATGTGTGGTCACAAGCAGCTTAGTTCCCTGAGCACAGAAACTAGGAAAGTGTGGTTTCCCATGGATTTGTATTTCCTAATTAAATGACTTCGAAGTAGCAATGGAAAAACCTGAGCTACGGCATCGGAGAAGGAAAAAAATCTTTGTTTGAGAAGGGCACTTCCAGGTGTCTAGTAGGAAGAGATTGGAAACCACTTCATTTTAGTAGGATCTCTAATAAAATATCTTGCTTAATCAGTTCCATGTTCTTGTAAGACTTGTAGAAAATGTAATAGTTTTGCAATTAACGCTTGAAAGGTGCAAGAGATATAACCTTATTATTGCATAAGCTTAATTTTCTTGGGAAACCAAGGTAAATATAACAGTATCAAAACTACCTTTTCTTTGAAGTACCTAAGGATTTAACTTCAGCATCCTTTTATCTTTGTCATTCGTATTGAGGCCTTATATTTTCACTAACAGGAACCCTCTAAATATGATTTAAATCATGATATCCTATTATACATTAATATACCTATTTAGATATTGGGATATTCATTCTAATGCATAGGGGATGTTTCAGCTTCACTGTCAGCCACTTTCTTCAGTTCAATTGATATTCTAATAGTAAAGAAGAAATGGATAACTAGGGAGTGAAATGCTGCAATAATGAACACATACTGCCCACTTAAAATGGAATCTACATTCTTTATGATCATCTTCCTAAAGACCATGATGCCGGGAAGAGGTCTTGAGGACTTTTAAATTATGCAACAATACCTCTTAAATATTTAAAAAGTCAGTAGGCTGTCCACCTGAGACCACTGAGAGGACAGACTTTATTACAGGGTCAAGAACACCACAGTGGGAGAGACACCTTAATTGGAATTGGGCCATTTGGAGCAAACCCACAAACTAAGCCTAAGGAGGTGCCCACCTACTGGGCACGCACAGCAGTTTTTTTTATTTACTTCAAAATGAAGGCTTACTTATTTAACAACTTCTACCCAAATGTGAAGTACTGCAGCACCCTCCAAGGAAACCGCACACAGAGATACCCAGCACGCAATGTTTGCCAAGGAGCAGCTCAGAGGGTGAGTGCTGGTGTCGCAGGGATGTTTACCCTCATGTGAAACAGAGCCACTGCTCCACTAATGAGACCTCTCCTATGCTGATAGTGTCATCTGGTTTAGCACGCAGTCAAATAATTCAGTCTTCAGTTTAGATTATGCAACTGAGCTTTGCTTATCTTGAAATTAAGGTTACTGCATGCAAGTAATGAGTTTGAGTAATAGGTTGTTACTGCTTTAGTAGGATGCTGAAAGTTATTACATTTAGATTAAGTGAAAAAGAGAAGTTTCAGCACTTTTGACTAAATGGAACAGGCTTGAGGTTCCGCAGTTTTACACATTTCTTATTTTTGTCCATTATCAAAAAAGTTAGAGAATCAAAGTAGGTAATTGAGTATTAACATGCGCAGCCATGCACCAGAACTACAAGTTAATTTATAGCCTCTTCCTAAGKCATCTTCTCCCTTTTGGATTCTGCACATGTGCAGTATCTCCAGAGGGTTCATCTTGCCTAGCTAAGAGAGGAAAATTCCCAGGGTTTGTCACCTGATAGGGGAGTCTTTAGATATTGTTAAAAACTTCATTTTCCTCAACAGCAACCAAGCCACTTTTCCACTTTTTTTTTTTTTTTAATGCTTCTTCATAAATCAGCTAGCCCAGTGTTTCCTATCCGTGTTTCTTTTTGAGTTCCAAGTGATTCTGTAATGTAGTCTTGATGTGCTCAAGCTAGCAATAGTCTAAACATCAGCTTACTTAAAAAAACCTCACTCCTCATCCTCACTTCTCCATTAGTATTATGAACATATAATCCATGTCAAGAATCACGTACAGCTTCTTGTCAGTTATGGTCACTGCTATTTAAGTTTTTGCTACTTGCCAAGCATTTCCAAAATCTGTATTCCAATAAAAAGATCTGAATTTTATTTTCTATTTTTTTCCTTTTCTTTTCGAAAAAAGAGCTGTGTCATCCTCTTCTCAGTATTTAAAAGCACATTTTGACAAAAACAATTGCTTTGAGTACACAATTACAAAATTTCAAAAAATTCTGATGTAAAAGAAAAAAAAATCAGAAAACAAAAGAATACCTGCAAAGCAATTACAGAAACCTCAGTAAAAACTTCTCAGAAAAGATGTTGTCATTACATAAAAGTAAATAATGTAGATTTCTTATCACTTAATAGCACTGTACATACCTTAACTGAATATTTATTATGTTTAGAGAGGTGAGTAAATAAGCCTGGTATTAAAAGAGCTGTGCAGTAAAGTACTGAAGAGTATTTCTTACTTGTTGACACAGCTCTAAAATGTGGAAGAGGGAATTAAAACATGGAAAGCAGAAAGCATCAGTATAGTTATTTGTAAATAAACAGGAGGTGCTCATATCAACATGCAAAATGCAGAGATGAACTGTATGTTTAGGGAAAGCTGAAAAGTGACCGTGACCTTCAGTTAATGTTTCATAGAATCACAGGGTTGGAAGGGGCCTCCGGAGATGATCTGGTCCAACCCGCCCTGCTCAGAGCAGGGTCAGGTAGAGGACATGGTTCTGCGACTGGACATGGTCCCAGGCAGCCCGTTCCATGTTCAGTCACGGTTAAAAGAAGAGTTCTCTTTACATTTCAATGGAGTTTCCTGAATTTTACTGTAAGCCCATTGCCTCTTACCCCTCACCAGGTATCTGTCTTCCTTATGCCCTCCTGTGGGGTATATATACTTGCTCATAAGGGAAAGTTCATTTTAACGGCATCGATAACTCACTTCCTTATGGACTTTGACAAAGAGGCTAATAACCTGCAAAAATACGAGATCTGCAGAAAATAAGCCTTGAATAGACTTAACAAAATTATTAGTTATAGAAAACTATAGAAAGAAACATTTTGAAGTTTACCGCCTTCTTCAATCTGAACTGGGCATGGTATCCTTCCAAACATCAAGGTAGTTCATGACACAATAAACAGGACTCATCATGTGCTCAATGTCATGATGCCATCACAGTAAAAATAATACAGAAAAAGCTGTCTAAGTTTGGGGTACAAAAATGTGATGTCCCTTTCACAAAGGTCTGAGACCCAATGAATCACATCTGTGACCTTCTGTTCTGAGTCCCAGATGTTATTCACGCTTCAAATGAGTACAGAGGCCCTACAGGATCTTCAATCTTTGCCAAATCAAATCTCACTTCCTGCAAGCAGAGTCCATGATGCCTTCATGAGGCATCTGCACTTTTCATTAATTCCAATTCCACTTCAACATTTAGTTGCTGCTGTATCCATTCTCTCCAAACAGAAGCCAGTATATGCAGTGTATATGCAGTGACAAATGATTTCACCTAATTTTGAACTGGAACCCTTCCATCTTCATCGTCCTTTCCCAGAACAACATTGGAGGTAAAACCCAACAAGCAGCCGAGCAGCAAGGTGTACAAACACAGACCCTCCTTAAAGTCTCCCAAAAACTACGGTTTTACTAAGGCTTTCTATGAAGACATGTTAGCTTCAGGTCAGTTAAATATTCTCTAAAGCAGTTTTTGAATGTTCAACAAATGTTGCTATCAACTTTGTTGAGTCAAGTTAAGAATTTTGTAATGAAATGTCACAAAGCTCTGCAAGTGACCATTCATCTAATTTATTCTGTGGTGCTTTTTTTTCAACCTTTAAAGCATTTCTGATTAGATACACTCTGCAAACTGGAATGGCTAATATGACATTTCAAAAGTTAGTAATCAATACTATAATCATTAAATTAATTGGCGTTTTAAATAAAAATGACAGATGGGGGAAGTGTGAGCAGAGTTATCTCCTTCATTGATTTTTATTTCTTGTCACTTTAATGAAATACTCATTGGTGTTGACTAGCTTTATCAGCATTGCCTTCTGAGGAGAAACAAACAAGAAAGAGACTACTATAGTTATTAGTTGCTATGGATATAAGATGAAACGTTTGCTGTTTTTACTAGGACAAAGGTTTGATTTACAGCTTCCTTTAGATTGGAAGTTAAAAAGTATATTTGAATTCAGTTACCACTAGAGCACTTTCTCCATTGTTTTTTTATGCTTGCTAACATTCTGGTGCACTCACACTGCTAATTWAATTTGACATAGTCATGTTGCATAGTGATAAAAATACAAGTTTCATAGTGTTTTAATACAGTGAATCTCAAAGCAGATTGTCTCTTATTTTCAAATACAAGAGGATGTCCATGTCCTCCTTTTGAAGCAGAAGTTGAAGAGGATGTCTGCCTCCTGATAGGATTTCAGTTGCCATTCATCAGYATGGTATTTTCATGGATAATCAGGTAGACTTTGGTGCCTCTTGGGTATTGAATGGAATATTGCTATCAATTAAGAAAGGTCTGATAGAGACTCTGTAGYTCCTATTGGTAGCTCTACCTTTATCCTTTACTACTTGTGGGTCTTTTGCATAGGTATGTGTGAAAGTGCATAAAAGGACTCTTAGGATTTCTCTCCTTTCACAACTGGAGTCTCAACACATGAATTCCACTCTTACCGGGAATTACATGAACTCATAGAATCACAGAATGGCTGAGGTTGGAAGGGACCTCTAGAGCTCATCTAGTCCAACCCTCTGCTCCAGCAGGGACACCCAGAGCACAGGGCACAGGGCGGCTTCCAGGCAGGTTTGGAAGATCTCCAGAGAAGGAGACTCCACAGCCTCCCTGGGCAGCCTGTGCCAGGGCTCTGGCACCCTCACAGGGAAGAATTCTCAGAGATATTTCTCATCACCTTTAGAGCAACAATGCAACAGAACCAATATTCAAAGCCCTCTGAGTGAGGCTTTGAGCTAATACAGYGCATAAGGGAAACAGTTACATGTTGTTTCTGAGCTGACTGACTAAGAAGGACAAGGCAGAAATTGTGATCTGGCCTTGAACAAGCTGCTGCTTGTTTAAAGCGTTTCGTTACAAACATATTTTGCAGGCAAAGAGCCTTGTGAGTGTTTTACTTTGCAATATTCTAGTTCCCTTGTTGGGATAAACTACCGGCTGAACCAGCTTATTGCCTCATAAAACAGAGCAGCAATACTATTATCACTTAACTGCACCTGAATTCCGGCAGAACTACTTTGTTCAAAGAGTAGTAAACACTTGGAGTAAGTTGTCAAGTAAGGTCATTGAAGCGAGTAACATAAATGAGTGTTAAGAGACAGAGGAAACTTCCACAAAGGAGACTGAARGATGCAGGGACAAAATGGCATGCAAGCAGGAGGAGCTGAAATCAAGAAGGGTATGCATCGATGTTACTATTAAAAACTATCCTTCTGCAGACAGCCATCATGAGGCCTGTAGTACTTATTGCTTATATACCCCTCAGAGCCTTAAGTAGGATGTATCAGATACACAGCAGCAAATTTTAGCCAGGATAAAGAGGACTTTGATCAATCCAATAACTGTCAGAAGCACTGTATTCATCTCTGTGTACCTTGAGAAGGGGTAGCTCTTGGAAACAGGAAACGCTTATCTTCTGTTTGCACAGGAAATTCCACCATATGAGAGTGCTGAGTGGAGCTCTTGTTTGTAGCTAAACACTGCCTGAACACTTTGCAAAGCTCCACAGGTACAAAAAGTTTGTGAACAACGCTAATGTACCTAAAAATGTTGCGTTACATTCAAATCCTTGTGACGCTCAGAAAATAACACACTAGACATACAGAGCTAACAATTTTTTCCAAGTGACAATTCCAAGAATTGTCACATGAATCCAGGACAAACTTCATTAAAAATGCAGTTGGAACTATTACACCAAACCTCCCCAGCACCTACTGCTTCTCCTTAGTATTATGCTAGCCCTCCAGCATCCCTCTGGGCTGTGAGGCTGACTCTTCAGTCTTCCTCAAGCTGAGTAGGAAGGACAGGATTTCAGACAAACCCTGGCTCTTTGTAGGGAGTAGAGTGATGTTCATGGTGGACACTTCATCYTCCTCTTTGCTGGGAGAAGCACAATGTGAATGCTGATGTCTACTTCCTCCTCAGTCTTCAGACCATTTGAGCCTATTTTTAACTATTTCCTGAATGCAATCTGTGTGCTTTTGCTTTTCACTAGTTCCAAACTCAAGTTGAGAGTCACACAGCAGCCTCTCCCCGGTCCGAGTTAACATACAGAGCTTTTTTTTTCCTTTATACAGTGATTAGCTGTGCTGGTCAAGCTTTTACCATATGCAAAACTCAGAGCTGAAGTCACCAGATCATTGGAAATTGCTGACAAGCTACAGCGACCCAAAACTAACTCTTAAAGCAGAATCATAATTTMTATCATGAAAATAGCTCTGTTTGCTTCTTCTAAACAAGTAACTGACCTGCTCTCTGCTGGGACAGCGGTGTGATTTACYATCACACAGTTAGCTCTGGAGTCTTATCACAAACAGCTGTACACGATACAYGATATAAATACTCACTCTTGTTTCAGTGCCAGAGGCGAATGAAGATGCCGTTCAGCCTCACTTTGAGATAAGCAAGTACTATGCATATTCTTCTCTAGAAAAAAAAGAAAGAGGAGRGCAATGTAAACTGTTTCAGTATGTTTTCGCAGATTTCTTAAGCTAATATTTAAAATAATTAAGTGCTTGGAAATAATATCTGAGTTACAATAGCATCTTTCATTTTGAAAATCAGTTATCTTATTAAATATACCTCTTAAAATAAAATCAACTGCAACTATTTAGTAGCACATGCTTTTATAGTTAGAACAGCTAAGTTTGTTTCTACTGTAAGACTAGCCTTAAAAGGCAGTTAATTGATACAAGACCTAAGCCACAGGGTTTACTGTTTTTATCTTTTGAGTTTGAAAGCACACAACCCCAACAATACTCCTCTGCAAATGTTTTCACTTAAAGTTCCATAAAAGTGGGAATCATCCTGTACTTAGGAAGTCATGCTGGGCAGATATATAAATTCAATTACAATTCTTTTGTATGACTGTTACTTAAACTCAGAGTTCCCAAATTTCATCTTAGTCTCTGAGCTTAGAAAATGGAAAGGCTGCTCATCAGTAAAGAGCCAGTGCACGGGACTAAAACAAAACACTAGCCATGGAAAAATGAACTAGCTAATTATAAACATGAGAATCACAGAGTTRTCTAGACTGGAGGTTTGTTGCACATGACTGTGTTTGCTGTCTTATCATCCTAACTCCGTATAAAATGAGATTAATATTACTTCTCTCTGGAGATTCATATAGAGTTCTAATAATATTTCAGTGTAGACTGTATCTTCAAAGGACAATTTTAGTCTCTGTGCCAGCAACTTGTTTGGTGACAAAATGGTGACTTCTGACTTCTAAAATTTTGAGTTTACTTAAGTAAGTGTCAAGAGAAAGAAGGCTCCTACATATACCTCAGACTATTTCATTTTGTTCTAGTGAGAAAAAAAGAAACATATCTATACTTCTACTTTTAAGCAAAATTTGTAAAGTACTTTTCTTTCATCTTGATGGTCCTAAGAACTTGATTTCATTGAACTGATTTTGGAAGTTTAGAAAACGGACAGATATTGCATCACTTAAGAAATTACATGTCGTCATTTCTATTAGAAAAAAAAAAAAAAAGCTCATTTAAAGAACAAATCAAACACAAATCTGAAAGTGGAGTTACAACTTACTCCAGTATAAAAACCTGAAGGTGATTTAATTATAAAAGACAGTAAGAAAACATGCTTA
The DNA here is from genome assembly GCF_003342845.1 of Nothoprocta perdicaria. Classification (NCBI taxonomy): domain Eukaryota; kingdom Metazoa; phylum Chordata; class Aves; order Tinamiformes; family Tinamidae; genus Nothoprocta; species Nothoprocta perdicaria. The sequence goes on from NW_020455116.1 coordinate 849,862, forward strand.
AGTACATCCATTTAAGTGCTCTATGAAGGGTACAAATAATAAGATAGTGAATCAAACTTCTAATGTTTGCATTTATGGACTGCAAAGAAATATTTTTTACAGGAATCACAATTTAAGACCATACTCTGTTGCTTCATCCTGTCCTGGAAATTGTCTTGATGGCCTACCAGTGAAGTCACTCATGATTACCCTTAATTTAATTGAAACTAATGCCTCTCTCTGGTCTTAGAAGGCCAACTCTCATATATGTTGTTTTATAAGTGTGTTTTTAAGCAGAATGAGAAGGACAAACATCTAAGAAACTTGTCCACATTTCATATATACTGGTGTACACACAGGTATATACTGTCATATTCAGGTGCAAAGTACAGGCTRTGTCTTTCCAGGCTAATTAGTTGTTTGGGATGTTTTACCAGTCAATGCTTGGTGAGGTCAATTTTCAGAAATTATCCTCAAATTGTCCCTTTCAAGATGTCTCAAACTACATATTCAAAATTCAGTTCTTCCTGAGAAGCATTTTTAAGGCCTTGATTTGGCACACAGCTCTGTACAGCTCCTCCCTTATAGTTAGTTTATGCTACAGACATTTTTGCAGCTGGTTTTTTTTTTTGCACTTTCTTTTGAAGCACTTAGAACTGGTCACTGCTCATGGGAGCCTACTGACATTAGATATATGATTAATCTAACATGTTCTGGCAGAACCTATGTTCTTCCTATAGGAAACGGCACACTGAATTATATGCAATCTCAGGAATAGCTGGGAAAGCTATAGAAAATATGTCAGGAAAAAGAAATAGASATCCTTCATGTCTTTCCACAGAACTCACGTTCTTTTCCTTTTTATGTCACTGTCTCTTTCTTTGCCCATACCTGATTAATACTAAAATAAAATGGGAAATAAAACATAAAACTTGGTTGTAACATAAAAACACCCTGAAAAAATACATGAAACTGGATCAGGGGCTTACACTAAATATTCTGAAAATAATGCCTTCTCTTGGCACTTCTTCCTTTCCTTCTGCCAGTTGCTTTCCATCGACCTTCTGGCCAATTGTAGTTGTTCATTACACTATGATTATTACCTATTTCATTTCTATTATAAACTCCTGAGAACAGGAAACTTAAACATACAAGAATAGCAGCACTGTAAGTTCTATACTGAAACTCTATAGAAGTTTGTTCTGCTAATTTATTCAAAAGAAGATGAAAAAATTACTTGATCACCACATATAAGGGAAAGACCATTTTATAGTRGATAATTCCATAATCTGACAAGGAAAAAGGATACTGTAGTGACAGTCAGAGGCTGGAAGCTCCAGCCTATCATCAGGCCAACAAGCCACCCCCCACCCTGTTGCACATAATTAAGGCTGTAAAAAATAAAAACTGTAAAAATAAAAAAAACATTTTACCTAATAAAATGGTGGATTCTCTGGAAATTTTAACATCAAAATTGCATACATTCAAAATGTCTGCCATGACTCATATAGAAGTGATGAGCTTGATCCAGAAATTATCTGCTAGTTTCTTGGTTTGTACTGTGCAGTTGATCATAGTGAAYTGGACCAGGCTTTAAAAATATTTACAGATTTTTTTTTATATATATAATTTTACATGTATCTATATATATGCACACACAAATAAATTACACAGTGCTAGAACTGATCAGGATGTTTTGGAAAAAAAGAAAAATAAAAGACATACTGAAAACGGCTTCTTTCAACAGAAATATTTTTCAGAGATTCTCTATGATCTATGAAGTTTTATTAGTATCATTTTGACATCAAGTGTTTCTGAGAGRACAAGAGAGATGAGCAGAAAACATAAGGGGAAACTTCAGGTTTCCTTCCAAAAGTGTCACTCTGAAACGATCTTATTAAAGTTTTATTTTACTTGAGTGCAGAACAGAAGTAAATTTTGAACTGAAAAATTCCTCCAGAGAAAAAACTAACCAATTCTCCTAATCAGCTACAGTTAACCACTCTCACCACAAAATTGTGCCACAGATCCAGATATTATAAATGTTCAGTGCAGGACATCATTAGCTCTTCTTGAACGTGCATTCATGTTATTTTTGATTCAGCTGTTTTTCCGGATCCACACAAGATYTGGCTGTTACTGTTCAATTTTACTGCCCGTGAGGAAGATCTGATATCTTTCCAGCACCTTCTGCTGGTGCTACTGCTGGTTACTCGTGGCACGGGCACTCGTGCTCTGCTTTCTCCGTGCTCCCTAAGGGACGGGGAGCTGAGGGTCCAGCCCACCATGGTGCAGGACCTCGGCTTACCAGGCGCAGTCTCAGGGCCGCAGACGCAGGCAGCTACATCCAGCCCAGAGTCCAGAGCATCAGGCCGGTTTGTGATAATGAGGCAGGTCCAAGGTCAAGCTGGAAATCAATCTGCAGATCTAGCTCCAGCCTGGCCATGGTAACTGGGTCCCACAGTGGCGGCTGAGCAGGCTGTTAGTGATAAAACAGATTGGAAATAAAGCCAAAAAGATGTCAGTCTGCAGGTCAAGGTCTGAATCAATGGGTTCATTGTATCAYAGGTTGTGGCCAAGCTACAGGACAGCACTCCTACTGTGTAGCTGAGGTAAAGCCTGAAGCCTGAGCTTAAATGGAGTCCACAGGCCCACGGGCAGAGGATGTGGCTGGAGGCCCCAGGTGAGGCCGGGCAGAGCACCATTAATGCACTCAGGGTGTTGAAGTACTGCTCCCTGACGAGTGTGCTGTCCTGAAAGACGAGATGCTGCTGAGGACTGATGACAATCAGTAAAGCTTCTGGAGACACTCCAGGAGCAGTACAAAGTGATCCTAGGTGTCATTTTAAGCACTAGAGATAAAAGAATTGCTGCTGCAGAACTAATGCTCTCGCTGCAATTAAAGATGGCAGCGCAGATGCTAGTCAACCTGCGTTACAGAATGACTTCACTTATCCAAGACTATCATATTCAAGTAAACAAGAGCGAAAATCCTGAATCAGATCCAAAAAATCCTRAATCAAAATCCTGATCAAGATCAGCAAAAATCCTGAATCAARCTCCTTTACTCTGTGAGCAAGATAACGGCCAGGCTACTATAGGAAAATGAAGTACTATGAGTACAGGTGATATGTTGAAATCATAGCCTTACTGAGGATGTCTCATGTACAGCTCATCCATCCCTGTCTARAGATTTTCAATTTCACAGGTGAAATGTATAATCTGATTAGGGCATCACTGCTTATACTTTGCATGAWTGAGCTTGGTAACTGGTGATTTTCTCAATGACAAGTTACATAATTGTCTGTCTTTTGAGTTCAGCATCATTTTTTTTGTTGTTGTTGTTGGGCTAAATCTATCAATTGCAATTGCTTAGGAAACAGCGTTAGTCATTGAATCATAATCACTATACACTAAGAAAGACTTATTACAGCAATCCATCTAAATGTTGTTTTTCATCAGCAGCAAGATGAACTTTGTCAATAAGAACATCAGGGACTYGACCACATCAACATTAGCAGACAAGATCAGGTACCAAAACCCCTACCACGGAGTTCTCCATGTACAGATTCAAATGATGAATGCTATTTCTGCAGAAAGAAAAACCACAATGATCTGGCTCATCAAAGGCCAYTGGTACTAAACATAGATTATGTCAAAGATTCTCATTTGTGGTTATAGACACATATAAGACATTTTTTTTYCCAACAATACAGCACAGTATGGCTTGGAGCCTGGAAAGATGTCAAATGACACCCCTGCAAAGTCCAGCTCAGCCCAATCTAACAGTAGGAACAGAAAAATCTCTTAACAGACCCAAATGGATTTCTTAACAAGATTATAAAGGCTTGTTTATGCAGTGAAAATTTCTGTGGGATCTGACTTTAAACATAAAATAATCTCATAATCCCAGAATCCCAGACTGGTTGAGGGTGGAAGGGACCTCTAGAGATCATCTAGTCCA